>NW_027523062.1:0-62409 GCF_052094955.1 Ictidomys tridecemlineatus | reverse complement strand
AGAGCACAGTTTGGAGACTGAGGTGCAGAAGGATTGTTACAGAGAGTAGAGTTTGGACACTGGGGTAAAGAACCATATTATAGCTAGCAGAGGTTGGAGACTAGGGTGAAGAAGGACTGTTGCAGAGAGCAGAATTTGGAGACTGGGGTGCAGAAGGATTGTTACAGAGAACAGAGGTTGGATACTGAGGTGCAGAAGGACTGTTGCAGAAAGCAAAAGTTGGAGATTTGGGTGCAGAACAACTATTGCAGAGAGCAGAGTTTGGAGACAGGGGTGCAGAAGGAATGATACAGAAAGCAGAGTTTGGAGACTGTGGTACAGGAGGTTCATTACAGAGAGCAGAGGTTGGAGTCTGCTTTATAGAAGGACTGTTACAGAGAGCAGAGGTTCTAGACTTGGGTTCAGAATAACTGTTGCAGAGATTAGATGATGAAGACTGGGGTTCAGTAGGACTGTAGCAGAGAGCAGACGTTTGAGACAGATGATGGATACTGAGGTGCAGAAAGACTGATACAGAAAGCAGTGTTTGGAGACTGGGGCGCAGAAGAACGGTTACAGGGAACAGAGTTTGGAGACTGTGTTATAGAAGGACTGTTACAGAGAGCAGAGCTCGGAGACGCGGTTGCAGAAGGATCTTACAGAGAGCAGAGTTTGGAGACTCAGGTGCAGAAGGACTGTTGCAGAGAGCAGACGTTGGAGACTGGGGTGAAGAAGGAACCTTCCAGAGAGCAGATGTTGGCAACTGGGGTGCAGAAGGACTGTAGCAGAGAGGAGAGTTTGGAGACTAAAGTGCAGAAGGGCTGCTACAGGGAGCAGAGTTTGGAGACTGGGATGCAGAAAGACTGTTGTAGTAAGCAGAGGTTGGAGACTGAGTTGGAGAAGGAATGTTACAGAGAGCAGAGTTTGTAAACTGGGGTGCGGAAAGAGCTTTACATAGAGCAGAGTTTGGAGACTGCAGTACAGAAGGACTGTTTCACAGAGCAGACGTTGAAGACTGTGGTGCAGAAAGACTGTTGCAGAGTAGATGTTGGATACTGTGGTGCAGAAGGACTGTTGCAGAGAGCAGAGGTTGGAGACTGGGATGCAGAAGGACCATTACAGAGAGCAGAGGTTAGAGACTATGGTACAGAAGAACTGTTGTAGAGAACAAGGTTGAAGACTGGGGTTCATAGGAACCATTGCAGAGGGCAGACGTTGGAGACTGCGGTGCAGAACTAATGTTACAGAGAGCAGAGTGTGGAAACTGGGGTGCAAAAGAATCTTAAAGAGAGGAACGTTTGGAGACTGGGGTGCAGAACGATTGTTGCAGAGAGCAGGCGTTGGAGACTGGGGTGCAGAAGGACTGTTGCAGAGAGCAGTTGTTGAAGTCTGAGGTGCAGAAAACCTGTTACAGAGAGCAGTGTTTAGAGACTGGGGTGAAGAAGGACTTTTGCAGAGAGCAGTTGTTGAAGACTGAGGTTTAGAAAAACTGTTACAGAGAGCAGTGTTTAGAGACTAAGGTGCAGAAGGACTGTCGCAGAGAGGAGAGGCTGGAGACTGAGTGCAGAAGGACTGTGCAGAGTGCAGTATTTTGAGACTAGGGTGCAGAAAGACTTTTACAGAGAATAGATGTTAGAGACTGCTGTACAGAATGACTGTTAAAAAGAGCAGAGATTTGAGTCAGGTGTGCAGAAGGATCTTACAGAGAGCAGAGTTTAGAGATTGGGGTGCAATAGGACTGATGCAGAGAGCAGAGGTTGGAGAATGGGGTGCAGAAGGATTGTTGCAGAGAGAAGATGTTGGATACTGAGGTGCAGAAGGCTCTGTTACACAGAGCAGATGACCTGTGTTATACAGCAGAGTTTGGAGACTGAGTGGCATAAGGATCTTAAAGAGAGCAGAGGTTTGTGACTGAGGTGCCGAAGGACTGTCAGAGAGAGCAGAGGTTGGAGACTGGGGTTCAGAATGATCCTTCCAGAGAGCAGAGTTTTCAGAATGAGGTTTAGAAAAACTGTTGCAGAGAGCAGATGTAGGAGACTGGGGTGGAGAAGAACTGTTTCAGAGTGCAGAGGTTCGAGACTTGGGTGTAGAAGGATCATTGCAGAGAACATAGGGTGCAGACTGGGGTGCTGAAGGAGTGTTACAGACAGCAGAATTTTGAGACTAGGGTGAAGAAAGAGTGTTATAGAAAGCAGAGTTTGGAGACTGATTTTTAAAAGGATGTTACAGAGAGCAGAGGTTGGCGACTGAGGTGCACAAGGACTGTTACAGAGAGTAGATGTTGAAGACTGAGGTGCAGAAAGACCTTTGCAAAGAGAAGAGGTTAAAGACTGAGGTGCAAAAGGACTGTTGCAGAGTGCAGGGGTGGGAGACTTGGGTGTAGGACTGTTTCAGAGAGCAGAGGTTGGATTTTGGGGTTCCAAAAACTGTTGCAGCGAGAAGACGTTAGAGACTGAGGTGCAGAAGGACTGTTACATAGCACAGGTTGGAGACTGAGTGAAGAAGGACTGATAGAGAAAGCAGAGGTTTGAGAGTGGGGTGCAGAAGGACCGTTACAGAGAGAAGAGTTTGGGAAACTGCAGTACAAAAGTACTGTTACAGAGAGCATAGTTTGGAGACTGGGGTGTAGAAGGACTGTTGCAAAGAGTAGAGGTTGGAGACTGGGGTGCAGTAGGAAAATTGCAGAGTGCACAGGATGCAGACTGTGGTGGAGCAGGACTGTTACAGAGCAGAGTTTCGAGACTGATGTGCAGAAGGACTGATACAGAAAGCAGAGGTTGGAAACTCGGGTGAAGAAGGACCCTTTAAGGAAACAGAGGTTGGATACTGCGGAACAGATAGTCTGTTACAGAGAGCAGTGTTTGGAGACTGGGGTGCAGAAGAAGTTTTATAGAGAACAGAGGTACAAGACTGGGGTTCAGAAGCATTGTTGCAGAGACCAGAGGTTGGAGACTGGGGTGCAGAAGGACTGATACAGAAAGCAGATTTCGGAGACTGGGGTGCAGAAGACCTGTTATAGACAGCAGAGTTTGGAGACTGGGGTGCAGAAGGATTGGTACAGAGAGAAGAGTTTGAATACTGGGTTGCAGAAAGATATTAAAGAGAACAAAAGTTGGAGACTGAGGTGCAGAAGCACTGTTACAGAGAGAAGAGGTTGGACACTGAGGTTCAGAAGGACTGTTACAGAGAGCAGACATTGGAGACTGAGTTGCAGAAGGATTGTTACAGAGAGCAGAGGTTGGAGACTCGGTGCAGAAAGACTGATACAGAAAGCAGAGGTTGGAGACTGGGGTGCCGAAGGACCCTTACAGAGAGCAGAGGATAGAGACTGAGGTGTAGAAGGACTGTTGCAGACAGCAGAGTTTTCAAACTGAGTTGCAGAAGGACTGTTACAGCGGACAGATTTTCGAGACTCTGGTGGAAAATGACTGATACAGAAAGCAGAGGTTTGATACTGGGGTGCATAAGGACCATTACAGAGAACAGAGGTTGGAGACTGCGGTACAGAAGGACTTTTAAAGGGAGTAGAGGTTGGAGACTGGGGCGCAGAAGAACTGTTGAAGAGAACAGAGGTTGGAGACTGGGGTGCAGAACGATCGTTGGGGTGAGCAGAGTATCGAGACTGGGGGGTAGAAGGACTGTTGGAGAGAGCAGAATTTGTAGACTGGGGTGTAGAAAGACGTTGCAGAGAGCAGATGTTGGAGACTTGGGTGCAGAAGGACTGTTGCAGAGACCAGAGGTTGGAGACTGGTGTGCAGAAAGACTATTACAGAGAGCAGACTTTGGAGACTGGGGTGCAGAAGAACTTTTACAGAAAGCAAAGGTTGAAGACTGGTGTGAAGTAAGACTTTTACAGAGAGCACAGGTTGGAGACTCATGTGCAGAAAATCTATTGCAGAGAGCAAAGTTTGGAGACTCGGTTGCAGAAGTAATGTTGCCGAGAGCACAGATTGGAGACTGCGGTGCAGAAGGACCCTTACAGATAGCAGAATTTGGAGACTGCTTTACAGAAGTACTTTCAAAGAGAGCAGAGGTTGGAGACAGGTGTGCAGAAGGATCTTACAGACAGCATAGGTTTGAGACTGGGGTGCAGGAGGACTGGTGCAGAGAGCAGAGGTTGGAGACTGGGGTGCAAAAGGATTGTTGAAGAGAGAAGAGTTTGGAGACTGGGGTCAAAGGCCTGTTATAGATAGCATAGGTTGGAGATTGGGATGCAGAAAGCCTGTTACAGAGAGCAATGATTGGAGACTGGGGTGCAGAAGGATAGTTACAGAGAACAGAGTTTAAAGAGTGGGTTGCAAAAGGATCTTACAGAGACAAAAGGTTGGAGACTGAGGTACATAAGGACTCTTACAGATAGAAGATGTTTGAGACTGATATGCAGAAGGATCGTTCCAGAGAGAAGAGTTTTCAGAAAGAGGTGCAGAAGGACTGTTACTGAGAGCAGAGGTTGGAGACTGGGGTGCAGAAGGACTGATACAGAAAGCAGAGGTTGGTGACTGTGGTGCAGAAGGACTGTTGCAGAGAGCAGAGGTTAGAGACTGGGGTTCAGAAGGACTGTTGCAGAGAGCAGATGTTGGAGACTGGGGTGCAGAAGGACCATTACAGAGAATAGAGGTTGGAGACTGTGGTACAGAAGTCCTGTTAAAGAGAGCCGAGGTTGGAGACAGGTGTGAAGAATTATCTTACAGAGAGCAGAGGTTGGAGACTTGGGTGCAATAGGACTGTTGCAGAGAGCAGAGGTTGGAGAATGGGGTGCACAAAGATCGTTGCAGAGAGCAGAGGTTGGAGACTGAGGTGCAAAAGACCTGTTACACAGAGCAGAGCTTGGAGACTGGGGAGCAAAAGGCATGTAACATAGAGCAGCGTTTGGAGACTGGGTGGCATAAGAATCTTACAGAGAGCAGAGGTTGGTTACTGAGTTGCTGAAGGACTGTCAGAGAGAGCAAAGCTTGTAGACTTTGGCCCACAAGGATCGTTGCAGAGAGCTGAGTTTTCAGAATGAGTTTTAGAAAAACTGTTGCAGAGAGCAGATGTTGGAGACTTGTGTATAACAGGATCATTGCAGAGAGAAAAGGGTGGAGACTGAAGTGCCGAAGGACTGTTACAGACAGCAGATTTTGGAGACTGGGGTGCAGAAGGACTGTTACAGAGAGTAGATGTTGAACACTGACGTGAAGAAAGACCTTTGCAAAGAGAAGAGGTTGGAGACTGAGGTCCAGAAAGACTGTTGCCCAGTGTAGATGTTGGAGACTTGGGTGTGGAAGGACTGTAGCAGAGAGCAGAGGTTCGAGATTGGGGTGCCGAAGAACTGTTGCAGAGAGCAGACGTTGGAGACTGAGGTGCAGAAAGACTGTTACATTGAGCAGAGGTTGGAGAGTTGAGTTCAGAAGGACTGATAGAGAAAGCAAAGGTTGGAGAGTGGGGTGCAGAAGAACCGTTACAATGAGAAGAGTTTGGAATCTGCAGTACAGAAGGACTGTTACAGAGAGCAGAGTTTGGAGACTTGGTTGCAGAAGTCCTGTTACAGAGAGCAGAGTTTGGAGACTGTTGTTCAGAAGGACTGTGAAAGAGTGAAGAGTTTAAAGACTGGGTTGTAGAAAGATATTACAGAGAGCAGAGTTGGGAGAATGAGGTGCAGAAGGACTGTTACAGAGAGCAGAATTAGGAGACTGGCATGAAGAAGGGTGGTTTCAGGGAGCAGAGTTTTCAGACTGAGGTTCAGAAGGACTGTTGCAGAGAGCAGATTTTCGAGACTGGGGTGCAGAAGGACTGTTGCAGAGAGGAGAGTTTGGAGACTGGGGTGCAGAAGTACTGTTATAGAGAGAAGAGTTTGGAGACTGGGTTGCTGAAGGATCTTACAGATAGTAGAGGTTGGAGACTGGGGTGCAGGTGGACTGTTACAGAGTGCAGTGGTTTGAGACTGGGGTGCAGAAGGACTGTTACAGAGAGCAGAGTTTGGATACTGGGGTGCAAAAGACTGTTACAGAGAGCAGAGTTTGGAGACTGGGGTGCATAAGGATCGTTGCAGAGAGAAGAGGTTGGAGACTGAGGTGCAGAAAGACTGTTAAAGAGAGCAGAGTTTAGAGAGTGGGGTGCAAAAGGATCGTTATGAATAACAGAGGTAGGATACTGGTGTGCAGAAGGCCTGTTAGGGAGAGCAGAGTTTGGAGAAGGGGTGCAGATGTACTTTTACAAAGAGTAGAGACCGAGGTGCAGAAAGACCGTTGCAGAGAGAAGAGGTTGGAGACTGAGGTGCAGAAGGATTGTTACAGAGAGCAGACATTGGAGACTTGGTCTCAGAAGGACTGCTGCAGAGAGCAGATTCTGGACATGAGGTGTAGCAGGACTGTTGCGGAGAGCACAGGTTTGAGATTTGGATGAAGAAGGAATGTTGCAGAGAGTAGAGGTTGAAGACTGTGTTGCAATAGGGCTGTTACAGAGGCAGACTTTGGTGACTCGGGTGCAGAAGGACTGTTGCAGAGAGCAGAGGTTGGAGAATGGGGTGCAAAAGGCCTGTTACAAAGAACTGAGGCTGGAGACTGGGGTTCAGAAGGACTGTTACAGACATCAGAGTTTGGAGACTGGGTTGCAGAAGGATCTTACAGAGAGCTGAGCTTAGAGACTGTGGTACAGCAGGACTTTTACAGAGAACAGAGTTTGGAGACTGGGGTGCAGAATGATCGTTGCAGAGAACAGAGTTTTCAGACTGAGATGCAGAAGGACTTTTGCAGAGAGCAGACATTGGAGACTGGGGTGCAGAAGGACTGTTTGAGAGAGCAGCGGTTTGAGACTGGCGTGCAGAAGCATCGTTGTAGCGAGCAGAGTTTTGAGACCAGCGTCCAGAAAGAGTGTTACAGAGAACATAGGTTGGAGAAGGGGTGCAGAAGGACTGTTACAGAGGGCAGAGTTTACAGACTGGGTTGCAGAAGGATCTTAGAGAGAGCAGATGTTGGAGACTGAGTTGCAGAAGGACTATTACAGAGAGTAGAGGTTATAGACTGAGGTGCATAAGCACCGATGTAGAGAGCAGAGTTTTGAGTCTGAGGTGCAAAAGGACTGTTGCAGATAGCAGAGTTTGGAGACTGCGGTGTAGAAGGATTGTTTCAGATACAGAGGTTTCAGACTTTGGTGCAGAAGGACTGATACAGAAAGCAGAGGTTGAAGACTGGAGAGCAGAAGGACCGTTACAGAGTGCAGATTTTGGAGACCGCAGTACAGGAGGACTGTTACAGAGAGAAGAGGTTTGACACTTGTGTGGAGAAGGACTGTTTCAGAGTGCAGACCTTTGATACTAGGGTGCAGACGAACTGTTGCAGAGATCAGAGGTTGGAGACTGGGGTGCAGAAGAACTGTCGCAGAAAGCAGAGGATGAAGACTGAGGTGCAGAAGGAATGTTGCAGGGAGCAGAGGTTTGAAACTGTGGTGCAGAAGGAATGATACAGAAAGGAGAGTTTAAAGACTGGGGTGAAGAACGACCGTTACAGAGAGCAGAGGTTGGAGACTGCAGTACAGAAGTACTGTTACAGAGAGCAGAGTTTTGAGACTGCGGTGGAAACGGACTGTTACAGAGAGCATATTTTGGAGACTGGGGTGAGGAAGGACTGTTTCGGAGAGAAGAGGTTGAAGACTGGGTTTCAGAAAGACTGCTGCAGAGAGCAGAGGTTGCAGAGTGAGGTGAAGAAGGACGGTTACAGAGAGCAGAGTTTGGAGACTGTGGTGAAAAAAGACTGATACAGAAAGCAGAGGTTGGAGACTGGGGTGATGAAGAACTCTTACGAAGAACAGAGGTTGAAAACTGTGGTACAGAAAAACTGTTATAGAGAAGAGGTGGGAGACTGGGGTGCAGAAGGAATGTTACAGAGACCAGCGTCTAGAAACTGGGGTGCAGAAGTATCTTACAGAGAGGAAAGTTTGGAGACTGGAGTGCAGAAAGAATTTTGCAGAGAGCAGACGTTGGAGACTGGGGTGCAGAAGGATCGTTGCAGAGAGTAGATTATGAAGACTGGGGTATAGAAGGACTGTTCTAGAGAGCAGAGGTTGAAGACTGGGCTGAAGAAAGACTCTTGCAGATAGCAGTTGTTGAAGACTGATGTGGAGAAAAACTGTTACAGAGAGCAGTGTTTGGAGACTGGGTGCAAAACTAATACTGAGAGCAGAGGTTAAAGACTGGGGTGCAGAAGGACTGTTAAAGAGAGCAGAGTTTAGAGACTTGGGTGCAGAGAGGAGAGGTTGTATACTAGGTGCAGAAGGCCTCTTACAGAGGACTGAGTTTGGAGACTTATGTGCAGAAGGACTGTTACAGAGAGCAGAGTTTCGAGACTGGGGTGCAGAAAGACTGTTTCAGAGTCCAGTGTTTGGAGACTGGGGTGCAGAAGGACTGTTGCAGAGAGCAGAAGATGGAGACTGGGGTGCATAAAGACTGTTACAGAGAGCAGAGGCTGAAGCTTGGTGTGCACAACGACGGATACCGAAAGCAGAGTTTGAAGACTGGGTTGCAGAAAGACTGATACAGAAAGCAGAGGTTGGAGATGAAGTGCAGAAGGTCCCTTACAGAGAACAGAGGTTTGAGACTGGGGTACAGAAGGACTGTTACAGAGAGCAGAGGTTGGAGACTGGGGTGCACAATAAATGTTGTAGAGAACAAAGGTTGGAGACTCTGGTGCTGAAGGACCATTGCAGAAAGCATATGTTAAACACTGGGTTTCAAAATGATCTTACAGAGAGCAGAGTTTGGACACTGAGGTGCAGAAGGACTGTTGCAGAGAGCAGAGGTTCAAGATTGGGGCACAGAAGACTGTTGCAGAGAGCAGATGTTGCAGAATGAGGTGCAGAAGGACTGTTACAGAGAGCAGAGTTTGGAGACTGTGGTGCAGAAGGACTGATACAGAAAGCAGATGTTGGAGACTGGGGTGCAGAAGGTCCCTTACAGAGAACAGAGGTTGAAGACTGCGGTACAGAAGAACTGTTGTAGAGAACAAGGTTGGAGACTGGGGTGCAGAGGGACCATTGCAGAGAGCAAACTTTTGAGAATGGGGTGCAGAAGGAATGTTACAGAGAGCAGAGTTTGAAACTGGGGTGCACAAGGATCTTACAAAGAGGAAAGTTTGGAGACTGTGGTGCAGAAGGATTGTTGCAGAGAGCAGACGTTAAAGACTGGGGTGAAGAAGGATCATTGCAGAGAGTAGATTATGGAGACTGGGGTATAGAAGGACTGTACTAGAGAGCAGAGGTTGGAGACTGAGGTGCAGAAAAACTGTTACAGAGAGCATGTTTGGAGACTAAGTCGCAGGACTGATACTGAGAGCAGAGTTTGAAGACTGGGGTGCAGAAGGACTGTTCCAGAGAGCAGAGGTTGGAGATTGGGGTGCAGAAGGACTGTTAAAGAAAGCAGAGTTAAGAGACTTGGGTGCAGAAGGCCTGTTACAGAGAGCAGATTATGGAGACTGAGGTGCAGAAGGACTGTTACAGAGATAGATGTTGAATACTCAGATGCAAAAAGACCATTACAGAGTGCAGATGTTGGAGACTGAGGTGCAGAAGGACTGTTGCGGAGTGCAGAGGTTTGAGAATTGGGTTTAAAAGGACTGTTGCAGCGAGCAGAGGTTGGGGATTCGGGTGCCAAAGGATCTTTGCAGAGAACAGAATTTGGAGACTGAGGTACAGATGGGCTGTTACAGAGAGCAGAGGTTGGACACTCGATTGCAGAAGGACTGATAGAGAAAGCAGTGGTTGGAGACTGGGGATCAGAAGGACAGTTACAGAGAGAAGAGTTTGGAAGCTGCAGTACAGAGGAACTGTTACAGAGAGCAGAGGTTGGAGACTGGGGTGGAGAAAGACTGTTGCAGAGATCTGATGTTGGAGACTGGGATTCAGAAGGACTGTTGTAGAGAGGAGGTTGGAGACTGGGATGCAGAAGGAGTGTTGCAGAGATTAGGGGTTGGAGATTGCCGAGCAGAAGACTGAGGTGAAGAAGGACTGTTGGAGACAACAGAGTTTGGAGACAGGGGTGGAGAAGGACCGTTGCAGAGAGCAGAGGTTGGAGACTCAGGTGCAGAAGGATTGTTACAGAGAGCAGAGGTTGGAGACTGGGGTGAAGAAGGACTGCTGCAGAATGCAGAGGTTGAAGACTGGGGTGCAGAAAACCTGTTGCAGACAACGGAGTTTGGAGAATGGGCTGCAGAAGGACCATTGCTGAGAGCAGCCGTTTTTGACTGACGTGAAGAAGGATTGTTACAGAGAGCAGAGGTTGGAGACTGGGCTGCAGAAGGATACTTGCTGAGAGCAGAGTTTTCAGACTGAGGTGCGGAAGGACTGTTGAGAGTGCAGACGTTAAAGACTGGGTTGCAGAAGGACGGTTGTAGTGAGGAGATGTTGGTGGCTATAGTGCAGAAGGACTCTTACAGAGAGCAGAGGTTGGAGACAGGGGTGAAGAAGGATCTAACAGAGAGCAGAGGTTGGAGACTGAGGTGCAGAAGGACAGTTACAGAGAGTAGAGTTTAGATACAGTGGTGTAGAGGGACTGTTGCAGAGAGCAGATGTTGGAGACTGGGGTGTAAAAGGACTCTTGCAGAGAGCAGATGTTGGGGACTGGGATGAAGAAGGACTTTTGCAGAGAGCAGAGTTTGGAGACTGATGTGCAGAAAGACTGTTTCAGCGAATAGAGTTTGGAGACTGGGGTGAGGAAGGACTGATACAGAAAGGAGACTTTGGAAACTGGGGTGCATTAGGACCATTACAGAGAGCAGAGTTTGGAGACTCAGGTGCAGAAGGACTGTTATAGGAAGCAGAGTTTGGAAATTGGGATGCAGAAGGACCGTTACAGAGAGCAGAGTTTAGAGACTGCGGTATAAGACTGTTACGGAGAGAAGAGGTTGGAGACTGGGGTGCAGAAGGACTCTTACATTGAGCACAGGTTGGAGACTGAGGTGCAGAAGGATAGGTACAGAGAAAAGAGGTTGGAGACTGGGGTTCCAAAAGACTGATATAGAAAGCAGAGGTTAGAGACTGGGGTCCAGAAGGATTGTTGCAAATAGCAGAGTTTTGAGACTGGGGTGCAGAAGGACTGTTCCAGAGAGCAGACGTTGAAGACTGGGGTGCAGAAGGACTGTGGCAGAGAGCAGATTTTAGAGACTGGTGTGCAGAAGGACTGTTACAAAGAGCAGAGGTTAGAGACTGACCTGCAGAAGGACTGTTACAGAGAGCAGTGTTTAAAGCCTGGGGTGCAGAAGGACTTTTACAGAGAGCAGAGTTTGGAGACTGGGGTTCAGATGGATCTTACAGAGAGTAGAGTTTTGATACTGGGGTGCAAAAGGACTGTTGCAGAGAGCAGATTCTGGAGAATGGTATAGAGAAGAATTTTTGCAGAGAGAAGAGGTTGAAGACTGGGGTGCAGAAGGCCTCATACACAGAGCAGAGTTTAGAGACTGGGTGGCAGAGGTCATGTTACAGAGAGAAGAGTTTGGAGACTGTTGTGCAGAAGGACTGTTACAGAGTGCAGAGTTGAAATACTGGGTTGTAGAAGGATCTTACAAAAAGCAGAGTTGGGAGAATGAGGTGCAGAAGGACTGTTACAGAGAGCAGAATTAGGAGACTGTGGGGCAGAAGGGTCATTGCAGTGAGCAGACTGTTCAGAGTGAGGTGCAAAAGGACTGTTGCAGAGAGCAGATATTGGAGACTGGGTTGTAGAAGGACTGTTGCAGAGAGCAGAGGTTGGAGACTTTGGTGAAGAAGGATCCTTGCAGAGCAGAGAGGTTAGAGACCAGTGGGCAGACACACTGTTACAGAGAGCAGAGTTTTAAACTGGGTTGCAGAAGGATCTTAGAAAGAGCAGAGGTTGCAGACAGGGGTGCAGAAGGATTGTAAAGGAGAGCAGAGGTTGGAGACTGTGGTCCAGAAGGACTCTTGCAAAGAGCAGACGTTGGAGACTGGGGTCCAGAAAGATCATTGCAGAAAGCAGAGTTGGAGACTGGGGTGTAGAAGAACTGTTGCAGAGAGCAGATATTTGAGACTGGGGTGCATACGGACTGTTGCAGAGAGCAGAGGTTGGAGAGTGGGGTTCAGAAAGACTGTTGCAGAGAGCAGAGGTTGGAGAATGAGGTGCAGAGAAACTGTTACAGAGAGCAGAGGTTAGAGACTGGGGTGCAGAAGGACTGTTACAGAGAGCAGAGGTTGGAGACTGGGTTTCAGAAGGATCTTACACAGAGCAGATTTTGGAGACTGTGGTGCAAGAGGACTGTTGCAGAGACCAGAGGTTGGAGACTGAGGTGCAGAAGGACTGTTACAGAATGCAGAGGTTGGAGACTGCAGTGTAGAAGGACGGTTACAGAGAGCAGAGGTTGGAGACTTGGGTGAAGAAGTACTGTTGCAGAGAGCAGAGGTCGGCGACTGTGGTTCAAAAGGACTGTTGTAGAGAGCAAAGGTTTGAGACTGTTGTGGAGAAGAATCTTTGCAGAGAGAAGAATTTGGAGACTTGCTTGAAGAAGGTGTGTTACAGAGAGCAGTGGTTGAAGACTGAGGTGCAGTGGAACTGTTACCAAGAGCAGTTTTTGTTGACTGGGGTGCAGAAGCATTGTGCAGAGAGCCAAATTTTCAGACTGAGGTGCAGAAGGACTGTTACAGAGAGCATAGGTTGGAGACTGAGTTGTAGAAGGACTGTTTCAGAGAGCAGTTTGGAGACTCAGGTGCAGAAGGACTGTTACAGGAAGCAGATTTTGGAAATTTGTTTGCAGAAGGACCGTTAAGGAGAGCAGAGTTTGGAGACTGCGGTATAGGATTGTTACTGAGAGCAGAGGTTGGAGACTGGGGTGCAGAGGGACTCTTACATAGAGCTCAGGTTGAGACTGAGGTGCAAAAGGATAGATACAGAAAACAGAGGTTGAAGACTTGGGTTCAGACAGACTGATACACAAAGCAAAGTTTGGGGACTGTGGTGTAAAAGAACCGTAACAAAGATCAGAAGTTGGAGACTCTCGTACAGATGGACTGTTACGAAGAGCAGATCTCAGAGACTGGGGAGCAGAAGCACTGTTGCAGAGGACAGAGGTTGGAGACTGGGGTGGAGAAAGAATGTTACAGTGAGCAGAGTTTTCAGACTGAGTTGCAGAAGGACTGTTGCAGAGAGCACATGTTGGAGACTGTTGTGAAGAATGACCATTGCAGCGAGCAGATGTTGGAGACTGGGGTCAAGAAAGATCGTTGCAGAGAGAAGAGTTTGCAGACTGGGGTGCAGAAGGACTGTTGCAGAGAGCAGATGTTGGAGAATGGGGTGCAGAAGGACTGTTACAGAGAGCAGAGGTTGGAGACAGAGGTGCAGAAGGACTGTTACAGAGAGCAGATTTTAGAGACTGGGGTGCTTAAGGACTGTTACAGAGAGCAGAGGTTAGAGACTGGGGTTCAGATGAATCTTACAGAAAGCAGAGTTTAGAGACTGGGGTAGAAACGGACTGTTGCGGAGAGTAGATGTAGGAGACTTGGGAGGAGAAGAATCGTTGCAGAGATAAGAGTTTGGAGACTGGAGTGCAGAAGGCCTTTTACAGAGAGTAGAGTTTGGAGACTGGGTTCCAGAAGTCCTGTTACAGAGAGCAGAGTTTGGAGACTGTTGTGCAGAAGGACTTTACAAAGTGCAGAGTTTAAAGACTGGGTTGCAGAAGGATCGAACAGAGATCACAATTTGGAGACTGACGTGAAGAAGGACTGTTACAGAGACCTGAGGTAGGAGATTTGGGTGCAGAAGTGTCGGTGCAGAGAGAAGAGTTTTCAAACTGAGGTGCAGAATGACTGTTGCAGAGAGCAGATGTTGAAGACTGGGGTGCAGAAGGTCTGTTGCAGAGAGCAGATGTTTGTAACTAGGGTGTAAAAGGACTGTTGTAGAGAGCAGAGATTGGAGACTGTGGTGCAGAAGGACTTTTGCAGAGAGCAGAGGTTGGAGACTGAGGTACGGAAGTCCTGCTACAGAGAGCAGATGTTAAAGACTCTGGTGCAGAAGGACTGTTACAGAGAGCAGAGGTTGGATACAGGGGTGCAGAAGGATTGTTGCAGAGATTAGAGGTTGGAGACTGGGATGCAGTAGGATCATTGCAGAGAGAAGAGATTGGAGACTGGGGTGGAGAAAAACTGGTGCAGAGAGTATTGGTTGAAGACTGGGTTGCAGAAGAATCGTGCAGAGAGCAGAGGTGTCAGACTGAGGTGCAGAAGGACTGTTAGAGAGAGCAGAGGTTGGCGACTGAGGTTCAGAAGGACTGTTACACTAAGAAGAGTTTTGAAATTGCGGTGCAGAAGGACCGTTACAGAGACCAGGAATTGAAGACTGCAGTATAGAAAAACTGTTACAGAGAGCAGAGGTTGGAGACTGGGGTGCAGAAGGAATGTTACAGAGAGAACAGGTGGGAGACTGAGGTGCAGAAGGATAGATACAGAGAAAAAAGGTTTGAGACTGGGCTTCAGAAGGACTGATACAAAAAGTAGAGTTTGGGACTAGGGTGCAGAAGGACTGTTGCAGAGGACAGAGGTTGGAGACTGGAGTGCCGCAGGACACTTGCAGAAAGCAGAGGTTAGAGACTGGGTTAAAGAAGGAATGTTACAGAGAGCAGAGTTTGGAAACTAGAGTGCAGAAGAATCTTACAGACTGCAGGGACTGGAGACTGTGTTTCAGAAGGACTGTTCCAGAGAGCAGAGGTTGGAGACTGGGGTGCAGAAGAACTCTTGCAGACAGCAGATGTTGGAGACTGGGGTTTAGAAGGACTGTTGCAGAGTTAAGAGGTTGGAGACTGGAGTGCAGAAGGACTGTTGCAGAGAGCAGCGGTTTGAGACTCAGGTGCAGAAGTCCTGTTACATAGAGCAGACTTTAAAGACTTTGGTGCAGAAGGACTGTTGCAGAGAACAGAGGTTGGAGACTGGGGTGCAGAAGAACTGTTGCAGAGAGCAGATTTTGGAGACTGGGTTGCATAAGGACTTTTCCAGAGAGCAGAGGTTGGAGACTGAGGTTCAGAAAGACTCTTAGAGAGAGCAGAAGTTAAAGACTGGGGTGCAGAAGGACTGATACAGAAAGAAGAGATTGGAGCCTGCAGTGCAGAAAGACCGTTACAGAGAGCAGAAGTTGGAGACTGCAGTGCAGAAGGACTGTGGCAGAGAGCAGAGATTGGAGACTGAGGTGCAGAATTTTTTTTACATAGAGAAGAGTTTGGAGACTGGGGTGCAGAAGGATCGTTGCAAGGAGCAGAGCTTGGAGACACGGGTGCAGAAGGATCTTACAGAGAGCAGAAGTTGGAGACTAAGGTGCAGAAGTACTGTTGCAGAGATAAGAGGTTGGAGACTGGGGTGCAGTAGGATCATTTCAGAGAGCAGTGGTTGGAGACTGGGGTGAAGGAATATCGTTGCAGAGATCAGAGTTTGGAGACTGGCGTGCAGAAGGCCTGTTACAAAGAGGTGAGGTTGGAGAGTGGGGTGCAGAAGGACTGTTATAGAGAGCAGTGTTAGGAGACTTGGTTGCTGAAGGATATTACAAAGAGCAGAGTTTTGTTACTGAGGTTTAGGTGGACTGTTACAGAGCGCAGTGGTTGGAGACTGGGTGTAGAAGGATCATGCAGAGAGCAGAGATTTCAGACTGAGGTACAGAAGGACTGTTACAGAGAGTAGAGGTTTGAGACTGAGGTGAAGAAGGACTGTTACAGAGAGCAGAGTTTGGAGACTTTTGTGCAGAAGGACTGTTACAGAGTGCAGAGTTTAAAGACTGGGTTGCAGAAGGATCTGAAAAGAGCAGAGTTGGGAGACACAGGTGATGAAGAACTGTTAAAGAGAGCAGAGGTAGGAGACTGGGGTGCAGAAATGTCGTTGCAGAGAGCAGAGTTTTCAGACTGCGGTGCAGAAGAACTATTGCGGAGAGCAGATGTTTTATACTGGGTTGCAGAACGATTATTACAGATAGGAGAGTTTGGAGAATGGAGTGCATAAGAATCTTACAGAGAGCAGAGGTTGGAAACAAGGATGCAGAAAGACTTTTGCCGAGAGCAGAGGTTTGAGACTGTTGTGGAGAAGAATCATTGCAGAGAGAAGAGTTTGGAGACTGGGTTTCAGTAGGCCTTTTACAGAGAGCAGAGGTTTTAGACTGGGTTGCAGAATTTCTTTTACAGAGAACAGAGGTTAGAAACTGTTGTGCAGAAGGACTGTTACAGAGAGTAGAGTTTGGACACTGGGATGCAGAAGGGTCTTAAAGAGAGCAGAGGTAGGAGACTGTGGTGCAGAAGGATCGTTGCAGAGAGCAGAGTTTTCAGACTGAGTTGCAGAAGGACTGTTGCAGAGAGCAAATGTTGGAGACTGGGGTTCAGAAGTACTTTTTCAGAGAGCAGAGTTTGGAGACTGGTGTGAAGAAGGATCAGTGCACAGAGCAGAGTTTTTAGAATGGTGTGCAGAAGGACTGTTACAGAGAGCAGAGTTTGGAGACTGGATTGGAGAAGGATCTTACAGAGAGCAGAAGTTGAAGAATGAGGTGCAGAAGAACAGTTACAGAGAGTAGAGATTTAGAGACTGAGGTGCAGAAAGAACGTTGCAGAGGATAGAGTTGTGATACTGACGTGAAGAAGGATTGTTTCAGAGAGCAGAGGTTGGAGACTGGGTTGCAAAAGGAGTGTTGCAGAGAGCAGATTTTGGAGACTGGGGTGCAGAAGAACTTTTACAGAGAGTAGAGTGTGGAGCCTAGGGTGCAGAAGGAGTGTTGCAGAGAGTAGAGTTTGGAGATTGGGGTGCAGAAGAACTGTTACTGAGAGCAGCGGTTGGAGACTGGGGTGCAGAAGTACAGTTTCGGACAGCAGAGTTTGAAGACTGAGGTGCAGAAGGATTGTTACAAAAAGCAGAGTTTAGAAACTGGGGTGTAAGAGGACCATTGCAGATAGCAGAGGTTGGAGCCTGCGGACAATGAGGATCGTTGCAGAGAGCAGATGTTCGAGACTGGGGTGCAGACGGACTGTTAAAGATTGCAGAACTTGGAGACTGAAGTGCAGAAGGACTTTTACAGAGAGGAGATTTTGGAGACTGGGGTGCAATAGGATTCTTACAGAGAGCAGAGGATGGAGACAAGGGTAAAGAAGGTTCGTTGCAGAGAGCAGATGTTTGAGAATGAAGTGCAGATAGATCGCTACATAAAGCAGAGTTTGGAAACTGGGGTGCAGCTTGACAGTTACAAAGAGCACAGGTTGGATACTGGGGTGCAGAATAAATATTGCAGAGAGCAGAGGTTGGAGATTGTAGTGCACGAGTACTGTAGAAGAGAGCAGAAGTTTGAGATTGGGGTGCAGAAAAACTGTTTCATAGAGCAGTTTTAGGAGACTGGGATGCAGAAGGATCGTTGCAGAGAGCAGAGGTTGGAGACTGGGGTTTAGAAGGACTGTTGCAGAGAGAAGAGGTTGGAGACTGAAGTGCAGGAGGACTGTTGCAGAGAGCAGCGGTTTAAGACTCAGGTGCAGAAGTCCTGTTACATAGAGCAGAGGTTAAAGACTTTGGTGCAGAAGGACTGTTGCAGAGAGCAGAGGTTGGAGACTGGGGTGCAGAAGGACTGTTGCAGAGAGAAGATTTTGAAGAATGGGTTTCAGAAGGACTTTTACAAAGAGCTGAGGTTGAAGACTGAGGTTCAGGAGGACGCTTAGAGAGAGCAGAAGTTGGAGACTGGGGTGCAGAGGGACTGATACAGAAAGAAGAGATTCGAGTCTGCAGTGCAGAAAGACCGTTACAGAGAGCAGAAGTTGGAGACTGAAGTGCAGAAGGACTGTGGCAGAGAGCAGAGATTGGAGACTGAGGTGCAGAATTTCTTTTACATAGAGAAGAGTTTGGAGACTGGGGTGCAGAAGGAACGTTGCAAGGAGCAGAGCTTGGAGACACGGGTGCAGAAGGATCTTACAGAGAGCAGAAGTTGAAGACTAAGGTGCAGAAGTACTGTTGCAGAGATCAGAGGTTGGAGACTGGGGTGCAGTAGGATTATTTCAGAAAGCATTGGTTGGAGACTGGGGTGAAGAAATATCGTTGCAGAGATCAGAGTTTGGAGACTGGCGTGCAGAAGGCCTGTTACAAAGAGGTGAGGTTGGAGAGTGGGGTGCAGAAGGACTGTTATAGAGATCAGTGTTAGAAGACTGGGTTGCTGAAGGATCTTACAAAGAGCAGAGTTTGGTTATTGAGGTGTAGGTGGACTGTTACAGAGAGCAGTGGTTGGAGACTGGGTGTAGAAGGATCATGCAGAGAGCAGAGGTTTCAGACTGAGGTACAGAAGGACTGTTACAGAGAGTAGAGGTTTGAGACTGAGGTGAAGAAGGACTGTTACAGAGTGCAGAGTTTAAAGACTGGGTTGCAGAAGGATCTGAAAAGAGCAGAGTTGGGAAACAGATGTGCAGAAGAACTGTTAAAGAGAGCAGAGGTAGGAGACTAGGGTGCAGAAATGTCGTTGCAGAGAGCAGAGTTTTAAGACTGCAGTGCAGAAGATCTGTTGCGGAGAGCAGATGTTTGAGACTGGGTTGCAGAAGGATTGTTACAGATAGGAGAGGTTGTAGACTGGAGTGCATAAGAATCTTACAGAGAGCAGAGGTTGGAGACAAGGATGCAGAGAGACTCTTGTCGATAGCAAAGGTTTGAGACTGTTGTGGAGACGAATCATTGCAGAGAGAAGAGTTTGGAGACTGGGTTTCAGAGGGCCTTTTACAGAGAGCAGAGGTTTTAGACTGGGTTGCAAAATTTCTTTTACAAAGAACAGAGTTTCGAAGTGTTGTGCAGAAGGACTGTTACAGAGAGCAGAGTTTGGAGACTGGGATGCAGAAGGGTCTTACAGAGAGCAGAGTTAGGAGACTGAGGTGCAGAAGGATCGGTGAAGAGAGCAGAGTTTTCAGACTGAGTTCCAGAAGGACTATTGCAGAGAGCAAATGTTGGAGACTGGGGTTCAGAAGTACTGTGTCAGAGAGCAGAGTTTGGAGACTGGTGTGAAGAAGGATCAGTGTTGAGAGCAGAGTTTGGAGACTGGTGTGCAGAAGGACTGTTACAGAGAGCAGAGTTTGGAGAATGGGTTAGAGAAGGATCCTACAGAGAGCAGAGGTTGAAGAATGAGGTGCAGAAGAACAGTAACAGAGAGTAGAGATTTAGAGACTGAGGTGCAGAAAGAATGTTGCAGAGGACAGAGTTTTGAAACTGAGGTGAAGAAGGATTGTTTCAGAGAGCAGAGGTTGGAGACTGGGTTGCAGAAGGAGTGTTGCAGAGAGCAGATTTTGGAGACTGGGGTGCAGAAGAACTTTTACAGAGAGTAGAGTGTGGAGCCTAGGGTGCATAAGGAGTATTGCAGAGAGTAGAGTTTGGAGATTGGGGTGCAGAAGAACTATTATTGAGAGCAGAGGTTAGAGACTGGGATGCAGAAGGACAGTCTCGGAGAGCAGAGTTTGGAGACTGGGGTGCAGAAGGATTGTTACAGAGAGCAGAGTTTAGAAACTGGGGTGTAAGAGGACCATTGCAGATAGCAGAGGTTGGAGCCTTGGGACAAGGAGGATTGTTGCAGAGAGCAGATGTTGGAGACTGGGGTGCAGAAGGACTATTAAAGAGAGCAGAGGTTGGAGACTGAGGTGCAGAAATATCATTTTTGAAAGCAGAGGTTTGAGACTGGGGTGCAGAAGGACTGTTAAAAATTGCAGAACTTGGAGACTGAGGTGCAGAAGGACTTTTACAGAGAGGAGACTTTGGAGACTGGGGTGCAAAAGGATTCTTACAGAGAGCAGAGGATTGAGACAGGGGTACAGAGGGTTCGTTGCAGAGAGCAGATGTTTGAGAATGAAGTGCAGATAGATCGCTACAGTGAGCAGAATTTGGAGACTGGGGTTCAGCTTGACAGTTACAAAGAGCACAGGTTGGATACTGGGGTTCAGAATAAATATGGCAGAGTGCAGAGTTTGGAGACTGTGGTGCAGGAGTACTGTAGCAAACAGCAGAAGTTGGAGATTGGGGTGCAGAAAAACTGTTTCAGAGAGCAGTTGTTGGAGACTGGGATGCAGAAGGATCGCTGCAGAGAGCAGAGGTTGGAGACTGGGGTTTAGAAGGACTGTTGCAGAGAGAAGAGGTTGGAGACTGGAGTGCAGAAGGACTGTTGCAGAGAGCAGCGGTTTGAGACTCAGGTGCAGAAGTCCTATTACATAGAGCAGAGTTTAAAGACTTTGGTGCAGAAGGACTGTTGCAGAGAGCAGAGATTGGAGACTGGGGTGCAGAAGGACTGATGCAGAGAGCAGATTTTGGAGACTGGGTTGCAGAAGGTCTTTTACAGAGAGCTGAGGTTGGAGTCTGAGGTTCAAGAGGACGCTTAAAGAGAACAGAAGTTAAAGACTGGGGTGAAGAAGGACTGATACAGAAAGAAGAGATTGGAGTCTGCGGTGCCGAAAGACCGTTACAGAGAGCAGAAGTTGGAGACTGCAGTGCAGAAAGACTGTTGCAGAGAGCAGAGATTGGAGACTGTGGTGCAGAAATTCTTTTACATAGAGAAGAGTTTGGAGACTGGGTTGCAGAAGGATCATTGCAAGGAGCAGAACTTGGAGACACGGGTGCAGAAGGATCTTACAGAGAGCAGAAGTTGGAGACTAAGGTGCAGAAGTACTGTTGCAGAGATCAGAGGTTGGAGACTGGGGTGCAGTAGGATCATTTCAGAGAGCAGTGGTTGGAGACTGGGGTGCAGAAATATCGTTGCAGAGATCAGAGTTTGGAGACTGGCGTGCAGAAGGCCTGTTACAAAGAGGAGAGGTTGGAGAGTGGGGTGCAGAAGGACTGTTATAGAGAGCAGTGTTAGGAGACTGGGTTTATGAAGGATCTTACAAAGAGCAGAGTTTGGTTACTGAGGTTTAGGTGGACTGTTACAGAGCGCAGTGGTTGGAGACTGGGTGTAGAAGGATCATGCAGAGAGCAGAGGTTTCAGACTGAGGTACAGAAGGACTGTTACAGAGAGTAGAGGTTTGAGACTGAGGTGAAGAAGGACTGTTACAGAGAGCAGAGTTTGGAGACTTTTGTGCAGAAGGACTGTTACAGAGTGCAGAGTTTAAAGACTGGGTTGCAGAAGGATCTTAAAAGAGCAGAGTTGGGAGACACAGGTAATGAAGAACTGTTAAAGAGAGCAGAGGTAGGAGACTGGGGTGCAGAAATGTCGTTGCAGAGAGAAGAGTTTTCAGAATGCGGTGCAGAAGAACTGTTGCAGAGAGCAGATGTTTGAAACTGGGTTGCAGAAGGATTATTACAGATAGGAGAGGTTGGAGACTGGAGTGCATAAGAATCTTACAGAGAGCGGAGGTTGGAGACAAGGATGCAGAAAGACTTTTGCCGAGAGCAGAGGTTTGAGACTGTTGTGGAGAATAATCATTGCAGAGAGAAGAGTTTGGAGACTGGGTTTCAGAAGGCCTTTTACAGAGAGCAGAAGTTTTAGACTGGGTTGCAGAATTTCTTTTACAGAGAACAGAGGTTTGAAACTGTTGTGCAGAAGGACTGTTACAGAGAGCAAAGTTTGGAGACTGGGATGCAGAAGGGTCTTACAGAGAGCAGAGGTAGGAGACTGAGGTGCAGAAGGATCGTTGCAGAGAGCAGAGTTTTCAGACTGAGTTGCAGAAGAACTGTTGCAGAGAGCAAATGTTGGAGACTATGGTTCAGAAGTACTGTTTCAGAGAGCAGAGTTTGGAGACTGGTGTGAAGAAGGATCAGTGCAGAGAGCAGAGTTTAGAGACTGGTGTGCAGAAAGACTGTTACAGAGAGCAGAGTTTGGAGACTGAGTTGGGGAAGGATCCTACAGAGAGCAGAGGTTAAAGAATGAGGTGCAGAAGAACAGTTACAGAGAGTAAAGTTTTAGAGACTGAGGTGCAGAGGACAGAGTTTTGAAACTGAGGTGAAGAAGGATTGTTTCAGAGAGCAGAGGTTGGAGACTGGGATGCAGATGGAGTGTTGCAGAGAGCAGATTTTGGAGACTGGGGTGCAGAAGAACTTTTACAGAGAGTAGAGTGTGGAGCCTAGGGTGCAGAAAAAGTGTTGCAGAGAGTAGAGTTTGGCCATTGGGGTGCAGCAGAACTGTTACTGAGAGCAGATGTTCGAGACTGGGGTGCAGAAGGACTGTTTCAGAGAGCAGAGTTTGGAGACTGAGGTGCAGAAGGATTGTTACAGAGAGCAGAGTTTAGAAACTGGGGTGTAGGAGGACCGTTGCAGATAGCAGATTTTGGAGCCTGGGGACAAGGAGGATCATTGCAGAGAGCAGATTTTGGAGTCTGGGGTGCAGAAGGACTATTAAAGAGAGCAGAGGTTGGAGACTGAGGTGCAGAAAGATAATTTTTGAAAGCAGAGGTTTGAGACTGGGGTGCAGAAGGACTGCTACAGATTGCAGAACTTGGAGACTGAGGTGCAGAAGGAATTTTACAGATAGGAGACGTTGGAGACTGGGGTTCAAAAGGATTCTTAAAGAGAGCAGAGGATGGAGACTGGGGTACAGAAAGTTCGTTGCAGAGAGCAGATGTTTGAGAATGAAGTGCAGAAGGATCGCTACAGAGAGCAGAGTTTGGAGACTGGGGTGCAGCTTGACAGTTACAAAGAGCACAGGTTGGATACTGGGGTGCAAAAGAAATATTACAGAGAGCAGAGTTTGCAGTCTGTGGTGCAGGAGTACTGTAGAAGAGAGCAGAAGTTGGAGATTGGGGTGCATAAAAACTGTTTCAGAGAGCAGTTGTTGGAGACTGGGATGCAGAAGGATCGTTGCAGAAAGCAGAGGTTGGAGACTGGGGTGGAGAAGAACTGTTGCAGAGATCAGATGTTGGAGACTGGGGTGCAGAATGACTGTTGCAGTGAGTAGAGGTTGGAGATTGCGGTGTAGAAGAACTGTTGCAGAGAGCAGAGGTTGGAGACTGGGGTCTCGAAGGACCATTGCAGAGAGGAGAGGTTGGAGACAGAGGTGCAGAAGGATTGTTACAGAGTGCAGAGGAAGGTTACTGGGGTACAGAAAGACTAATACAGAGAGCAGAGGTGGGAGACTAGGGTGAAGAAGGCCTGTTACAGAGAGCAGAGTTTGGAGACTGAGGTGATGAAGGATCGTTACAGAGAGAAGATGTTGCAGACTGAGGTGCAGAAGGACTTTTACTTAGAGAAGAGGTTGGAGACTGGGGTGCAGAAAAATTCTTTCAGAGACCAGACCATGGAGACTGGGGAGCAGAAGGAGTGTTGCAGAGAGCAGAGTTTGGAGATTGGGGTGCAGAAGAACTGTTAAAGAGCAAAGCTGTTGGAGACTGGGGTTCAGAAGTCCTGTTACAGAGAGCAGAAGTTTGAGAGTGAGGTGCAGAAACACTGTTGCAGATAGCAGAGGTTGGACACTTGGGTTCAGAAGGACTGTTTCAGAGAGCAGAGTTTGGAGACTGCAGTACAGAAGAACTGTTACCGAAACTAGAGCTTGGAGACTGGGTTGCAGAAGGAATGTCACAGAGAGCAAAGTTTGGAAACTGAGGTGCAGCAGGATCTTATAGAGACAAGAAGTTGGAGACTGGGGTGCAGAAAAACTGTTGCAGAAAGCAGACGTTGGAGACTGGTGTGCAGGAGGATCATTGAAGAGAGCAAAAGTTGGAGACTCAGTTGCAGAAGAATCATTGCAGAGAGCAAAGTGGAAACTGGGGTGCAGAAGGAATTCTGCAGAAAACAGAGGTTGGAGCCTGGGGTGCATAAGGACTGTTGCAGAGAGCAGAGTTTGGAGACTGAGATGCAGAAGGACTGTTACAGAGAGCAGACATTGGAGACTGGGGTGAAAAATTATGATATAGAAAGCAGAGGTGGGAGACTGGTGTGCAGTAGGACCGTTACAGAGAGTAGAGGTTGGAAACTGGCGTGCAGAAAGACTGTTTCAGAGAGCAGAGTTTTAAGACTGGGGGGAAGAAGGCCTGCAACAGAGAGCAGAGGTTGAAGACTGGTTTGCAGAAAAACTTTTATAGAGAGCATAGTTTTGAGGCTGGGTTGCAGAAGGATCTTACAGAGACCAGGGGTTGGTGACTGAGGTGCAGGTCGACTGTTATAAAGAGCAGAGGGTGGAGATTGAGGTGCAGAAGGACGGTTACAGAGAGCAGAATTTGGTGACTGAGGTGCAGAAGGACGGTTACAGAAAGCAGAGTTTGGAAATTGAGGTGCACATGGACGTTTACAGAGTGCAGAAGTTGGAGACTGCGGTATACAAAGACTGTAACAGAGAGCAGAGGTGGAAAATATGGTGCAGAAGGACTGTTACAGAGAGCAGATGTTGGACACTAGGGTGCAGAAGAACTGTTGCAGAGAGCAGAGGTAGGAGACTGAGATTCAGAAATACTGTTACAGAGAGCAGAGTTTAAGAACTCGGTGCAGAAGGACTGATACAGAGAGCATAGTTTGGAGATTAGGGTGCAGAAGGCCTGTTACAGAGAGGAAATGTTGGAGACTGGGTGCAGAAAGGCTGTTAAAGAGAGCAGATTTGCGGACTGGTTTGCAGAAGAATATTACCTAGAGCAGAGTTTGGAGACTGAGGTTCAGAAGGATTGTTACAGAGAGCAGAGGTTGGTGACTGAGGTGCAGTAGGATCATTGCAGAGAACAGAGTTTGGAGACTGGTGTGCAGAAGGATCATTGCAGAGACCAGAGTTTGGAGACTTGAGTGCATAAGGACGGTTGCAGAGAGCAGATGTTGGAGACTGGGATGCAGAAGGATCTTTGCAGAGAGCAGAGATTGGACACTGGGTTGCAAAAAGACTGTTACACAAAGCAGAGTTTGAATACTGGGGTGTAGAAGGACTGTTGCAGAGAGTAGATTTTGAAGACTGGGGTGTAGAAGGACTGTTACAGAGAGGAAAGTTTGGAGACTGGGTGCAGAAGGGCTGTTACAGAGAGCAGAGTTTGGAGACTGGGATGCAAAAGGACTGATACAGAAAGCAGAGGTTGGAGACTTGGGTCCAGAATGAACCTTACAGAGAGCAGAGGTTGGAGACTGCAGTATAGAAGGACTGTTACAGAGAGCAGAGTTTGGATACTAGAGTATACAAGGACTGTTGAAAAGAGCAGAGGTTTGAGAATGGGATGCAGAAGGACTTCTGCAGAGAACAGAGTTTGCAGACTGAGGTGCAGAAGGACTGTTACAGAGAGCAGATTTTGGAGACTGTGGTGCAGAAAGACTGATACAGAAAGCAGAGGTTGGAGACTGTGGTGCAGAAGGACTGTTGCAGAGAGAAGAGGTTGGAGACTTGGGTGGAGACATTCTTATTCAGAGAGTAGATGTTGGAGACTGGGTTGCAGAAGAACTGTTGCAGAGAGCCAAAGATGGAGACTATGGTGCAGAAGGATTGTTGCAGGGAGTAGAGGTTCGATATGACGTGCTGAAGGACTCTTGCAGACAAAAGAAGTTGGAGAATGGGGTGCAGAAGGACCGTTTCAGAGAGCAGATGTTGGAGACTGAGGTGCAGAAGGATTGTTAGAGAGCAGAGGTTGGAGACTGGGGTGAAGATAGACTTTGACAGAGATGAAAGTTTGGAGACTGGATTGCAGAAGGATCTTTCAGAGAGCAGAGGTTAAAGAATGGGGTGCAGACCAACTGTTGCACAAAGCAGAGATTGGAGACTGGGGTGCAAAAGGACAGTTACAGAGAGCAGAGTTTGGAGACTGGGTTGCAAAGGGATCTTACATATAGGAAAGGTTGGAGACTGAGGTGAAGAAGAAATGATACCCAGAGCAGAGTTTGGAGACTGGGGTGCAGAAGGACTGTTGCCGAGAACAGAGGTTAAAGACTGGCGTGCAGAAGGCCTGTTGCAGAGAGCAGAGGTTGGGCACGCACTGGGTGGAGAAGGAATGTTAGAGAGCAGAGTTGGGAAACTGGGGTGCAGTAGGATCTTACAGAGAGCCGAGGTTGGAGACTGGGGTGCAGAAGGACATTTGCAAAGAGCAGATGTTGGAGACTGTGGAGCAAAATGATTGTTGCAGAGAGCAGATATTAGAGACTGGGGTGCAGTAGGACCATTGTAGAAGTCAGAGTTTGAAAACTGAGGTGCAGAAGGATTTTTGGAGATTACAGAGGTTCTAGACTTGGGTGCAGATTTTAGAGAGCAGACGTTTGAGACTGGGGTGCAGAAGGACTGTTCCAGAGAACAGAGGTTGGAGACTCAGTGGAGAAGGCCTGTTACAGAGAGCAGAGTTTGGTGAAGGGATGCAGAACCACTGTTACAGAGGGAAGAGTTTGGAGACAGGGGTGCAGAAGGACTGTTTCAGAGAGCAGAGTTTGGAGACTGAGGTGCAGAAGGATCGTTGAAGAGAGCAGAGTTTGGAAACTGGGGTCAGAAAGACAGTTACAGAGAGCAGAGATTGGAGCCTGGGGTGCAGAAGAAATGTTGCAGTGAGCAGATATTGGAGACTGCGGTACAGAAGTACTGTTACAAAGAGCAGCGGGTGGAGACTGGGGTGCCGAAGGACTGTCACCTAGAGCAGAGTTTGGAAACTGGGGTGCAGAAGGATGTTAAATAGAGCAGAGCCTGGAGACTGGGGTGAGAAGGACTGTTGCAGAGAACAGATGTTGAAGACTGGGGTGCAGAACGATCGTTGCAGAGAGCACAGTTTGGAGACTGAGGTACAGAAGGATTGCTACAGAGAGCAGAGTTTGGAGACCGGGGTGCAGAAGGATAGTTACAGAGAGCACAGGTTGGAGACTGGGGTGCAGAAGAAATTTTGAAGAGAGCAGATGTTGGAAATTGGGGTGCAGAAGGACTGTAGCAGAGAGCAGAGGTTGGAGACTGGGGTGCAGAAGGACTTTTAGAGAGAGCAGAGTTTCTAGCCTGTGGTGCAGAAGGAATGCTGCAGAGAACAGAGGTTTGATACTGGGGTGCAAAAGGGCCATTGCAGAGAGATGAGGTTGGAGACTGTTATGCAGAATGAGTGTTCCAGAGAGCAAAGTTTGGAGATCGGGGAGGAGAAGGATCTTACAGAGAGCAGAGGTTGGAGACTGGGGTGCAGAAGGACTGTTGCAAAGTGCAGAGGTTGAAGACTGAGATTCAGAAGTATCCTTGCAGAGAGAAGAGTTTGGAGAATGGGGTACAGAAGGCCTGTTACAGAAAGCAGATGTTTGAGACTGGGGTGCAGAAGGATTGTTACAGATAGCATAGTTTGGAGACTTGGGTTTAGAAGGATTGTTGCAGAGAGCAGATGTTTTAGACTGAGGCTTAGAAGGACTGTTACAGTGAGCAGAGGTTGGAGGTTTCGGTGCAGAAGGACTGTTTCAGGAAGCAGAGGTTGGCAATTGGGTTGCGGAAGTATCCTTATAGGGAGAAACGGTTGGAGACTGAGGTGCAGAAGGACTTTTATACAGAGCAGAGCTTGGAGACTGAGGTGCAGAAGGACCTTTGCAGAGAGAAGAGTTTAGAGACTGGGGTGCAGAAGGACTGTTACACAAAGCAGAGGTTGGCAATTGGGAAGCAGATGGACCGTTACAAAGAGAAGAGGTTGGAGACTGCCATACAAATGGACTTTTGCAGAGAGCAGAGTTTGGAGACTGGATAGAAGAAGAATGGTTGCCGAGAGCAGATGTTGGAGAATGAGGTGTAGAAAGACTGTTACAGAAAGCAGAGGTTGGCAATTGGGGAGCAGATGAACCCTTACAAAGAGAAGAGGTTGGAGACTGCAATACAAAAGAACTTTTAAAGGGAGAAGACTTTGAAGACTGGATAGAAGAAGGATCCTTTCAGAGAGCTGATGTTGGAGACTGCGGTGCAGAAGGATTTTCACAGAGAGCACAGGTTGCAGACTGGGGTGCAGAAGATATGTTGCAGAGAGCAGAGTTAGAAGACTTGGATGCAGAAGGACTGATACAGAAAGCAGATAATGGAGACTGGGGTGCATAAGGACCGTTACAGATTGAAGAGTTTGGATACTGAGGTGCAGAAGGACTTTTACAGAGAGGAGAGGTTGGAGACAGGAATGTCAAAGGATTCTTACAGAGAGCAAAGGATGGAGACTGGGGTTCAAAAGAACTGTTACAAAATGCAGAGGTTGAGGACTGTGGAGCAGAAGGCCTGTTACAGAGAGCAGAGTTTAGACATGAGGTTCAGAAGGATCCTTACAGAGATCAGAGGTTGGACACTGATGTGCAGAAGGACTGTTACACAGAGCAGAGCTTGGAGACTGAGGTGCAGAAGGCCTGTTGCAGAGAGCAGAGGTTTGAGACTGAGGTGCAGAAAGAGTAATATAGAGAGCAGAGTTTTTATACTGGAGTGCAGAATAACTGATACGGAAAGTAGAGTTTGGAGACTGGGGTGCAGAAGGACTGTTACAGAGAGCAGAGTTTGTAGACTGGGGTGCAGATGAACAGCTGCAGAGAACAGAGTTTCGATACTGGGGTGCAGAACGGCCGTTGCAGAGAGATGAGGTTGGAGACTGAGGTGCAGAATGACTGTTACAGAGAGCAAAGTTTGGAGAACGGGGTGAAGGAGGATCTTACAGAGAGCACACGTTGGAGACTGGGATGCAGAAGGATCGTTGCAGAGAGCAGAGGTTGGAGACTGGGGTGTAGAAGGACTTTTGCAGAGAGCAGAGGTTGGAGACTGGGGTGCAGAAGGCCTGTTACAGAGAGCAGATGATGGAGACTGGGTTGCAGAAGGATTGTTACAGATAGCACAGTTCGGATACTGGGGTTTAGACGAATTGTTGCAGAGAGCAGAAGTTTCAGACTGAGGCTTAGAAGGACTGTTACAGAGAGCAGACGTTGGAAATTGGGGTGCAGAAGGACCGTTATAAAGAGAAAACATTGGAGACTGCCGTACAGAAGGAGTGTTACAGAGAGCAGAGTTTGGAGACTGGGGTGCAGAAGAACCATTGCAGAGAGCAGATGTGGGAGACTGGGATGCAGAAGGATCGTTGCAGAGAGCAGAGGTTGGAGACTGAGGTGCAGAAGAATCACTACAGAGAGAAGAGTTTGGAGACTCGGGTGCAGTAGGATAGTTTCAGAGAGCACAGGTTGGAGAATGGGGTTTAGAAGAAAGGATGCAGAGAGCATAGGTTTGAGAATTGGGTGCAGAAAGACTGTAGCAGAGAGCAGAGGTTGGAGACTGGGGTGTAGAAGGACTGTTGCAGAGAGCAGACGTTGGAGACTGGGATGCAGAAAGATCCTTGCAGAGAACAGATGTTGGATACAGTGGTATAATAAGATGTTTGCAGAGAGCAGAGGTTGGAGACTAAGGTGCAGATGGACTGGTGCAGAAAGCAGAGGTTTGGAGACTGAGGTGCAGAAGGACTGTTACAGAGAGCAGAGGTTTAAGACTGGGGTGCACAATAACTGATATGGAATGTAGATTTTGTAGACTGGGGTGCAAAAGGACTGTTACAGAGAGCAGAGTTTGTAGCCTGGGATGCAGAAGGACAGATGCAGAGAACAGAGGTTGGATACTGGGGTGCACAAGGGCCGTTGCAGAGAGATGAGGTTGGAGACTGACGTGCAGAATGACTGTTACAGACAGCAAAGTTTGGAGAACGTTGTGAAGAAGGATCTTACAGAGAGCAGACATTAGAGACTGGGATGCAGAAGGATCGTTGCAGAGAGCAGAAGTTGAAGACTGGGGTGTAGAAGGACTTTTGCATAGAACAGAGGTTGGAGATGGGGGTGCAGATGGCCTGTTACAGAGAGCAGATTTTGGAGACTGGGTTCCAGAAAACCTGTTACAGAGAGCAGAGTTTGGAGACTGGGTTGCAGAAGAAAGGTTGCAAAGAGCAGATGTTGGAGACTCAGGTGCAGAAGGACTGTAGCAGAGAGCACAGGTTAAAGACTAGAGTGTAGAAGGACTGTTGCAGACAGCAGACGTTGGAGACTGGGATGCAGAAAGATCGTTGCAGAGAGCAGATGTTGGATACTGGGTTATAATAAGACGTTTGCAGTGAGCAGAGGTTGGAGACTGGGGTGCAGATGGACTTTTGCAGAAAACAGAGGTTGAAGACTTAGGTGCAGAAGGACTGTTACAGAGAGCAAAGGTTTTAGACTGGGGTGCACAATAACTGATACGGAAAGTAGAGTTTGGAGACTGGGGTGCAGAAGGACTGTTACAGAGAGCAGAGTTTGTTGCCTGAGGTGCAGAAAAAAAGCTGCAGAGAACAGAGGTTGGATACTGGGGTGCAGAAGTGCCGTTGCAGAGAGATGAGTTTGGAGACTGAGGTGTAGAATGACTGTAACAGAGAGCAAATTTTGGAGAACGGGGTGCAGAAGGATCTTAAAGAGAGCAGACATTGTAGACTGAAATGCAGAAGGATCGTTGCAGAGAGCTGAGGTTTGAGACTGGGGTGTAGAAGGACTTTTGCAGAGAGCAGAGGTTGGAGACTGGGGTGCAGAAGGCCTGTTACAGAGAGCAGAGTTTGGAGACTGGGTTGCAGAAAACTTGATACAGAGAGCAGATTTTGGAGACTGGGGTGCAGAAGTATTGTTACAGATAGCACAGTTTGGAGACTGTTGTTTAGAAAGATTGTTGCAGAGAGCAGAAGTTTCAGACTGAGGCTTAGAAGGACTGTTACAGAGAGCAGAGGTTGGAAATTGGGGTGTAGAACGACCGTTATAGAGAGAAGAGGTTGGAGAGTTCCGTACAGAAGGACTGTTACAGAGAAGAGTTTTTAGACTGGGCTGCAAAAGGACCTTTGTAGAGAGCAGATTTGAGCGACTGGGTTGCAGAAGGATTGTTACAGAGAGCAGAGATTGGAGACTGGGGTGCATAATGACAATTACAGAGAGCAAAGAATGGAGACTGAGGTGCAGAAGGACTTTTACAGAGAGGAGAGGTTGGAGACTGAGGTTTAGAAAGATCGTTGAAGAGAAAAGATGTTGGAGACTGGGGTGCAGAAGGACTGTTACAGAAAGCAGATGTTGGCAATTGGGGAGGAGATGGACTGTTACAAAGAGAAGAGGTTGGAGACTGCGATACAAAAGGAGTTTTACAGAGAGCAGAGTTTGGAGACTGGGTAGAAGAAGGTTCATTGCAGAGAAAAGATGTTGGAGACTGGGGTGCAGAAGGACTGTTACAGAGAGCAAGGTTAGAGAAGGGGGTGTAAAAAAATGTTGCAGACAGCAGAGTTTAGAGACTTGGGTGCAAAAGGACTTTTGCAGAGAGCAGAGTTTGGAGACTGTGGTGCAGAAAGACTGATACAGAGATCAGAGGTTTGAGACTGGGGTGCAAAAGGATCGTTGAACAGAGCAGAGGTTTGAAACTAAGGTGCAGAAGGATCGTTACACAGCACAGATTTCGGTTACTGGGGTGTAAAAGAACTGCTGCAGAAAGCAGAGGTTGGAGTCTGAGATGTACAAGGACTGGTACAAATAGCAGATGTTGGAGACTCGGGTACAGAAGTACTTTAGCAGAGAGCAGAGTTTGGAGACTGGGGTGCAGAAGGACTGTTGCAGAGAGCAGAGGTTAAAGACTGGATTGCTGAAGGATCATTGCAGAGAGCAGAGGTTGGAGACTGAGGTGCAGAATGATCATTGCAGAGAGAAGAGGTTGGAGACTGAGGTGTAGAAGGATCATTTAGAGATAAAAAGTTTGAGACAGGGGTGCAGAAGAACTCTTACAGAGAGCAGAGGTTGGAGACTGGGGTGCAGATGGATTGTTACAGATAGCACAGTTTGGAAACTGGGGTGCAGAAGGAGTTTTGCAGACAGCAGAGGTTTCATACTGAGGCTTAAAAGGACTATTACCGAGAGTAGAGGTTGGAATCTGAGGTGCAGAAAGACTGTTACAGAAACTAGAGGTTGGCAATTGGGGTGCAGAAGGACCATTATAGAGAGAAGAGGTTGGAAACTGCGGTAAAGAAGGACTGTTAGAGAGAGCAGAGTTTGGAGACTTTGGTGCTGAAGGACCCTTGTAGAGAGCAGATGTTGGAGACTAGGGTGCAGAAGAACTGTTACAGAGGAGACGTTGAAGACTGAGGTGCAGAAGGATTGATACAGAGAGCAGAGATTGGAGACTGCGGTACAGAAAGACCATTACAGAGAGCAAAGGTTGGAGACTGAGGTGCAGAAGGACTGTTACAGTGAGCAGAGGTTGGAGACTGAGGTGCAGCAGGATTGGTACAGAGAGAAGAGTTTGGAGACTAGGTGTAGAAAAACTGTTACAGAGTACAGAGGTTGGAAACTGTGGTGCAGAAGGATCGTTGCAGAGAGCAGAGTTTGGAAATTGAGGTGCACAAAGATCGTTACAGAGAGCAGAGGTTGGAGACTAGGGTCAGAAAGACAGTTACAGAGAGCACAGTTTGGAGACTGGGGTGCAGAAGAAATGTTGCTGTGAGCAGATATTGGAGACCGCAATACAGAAGTACTGTTACAAAGAGCAGAAGGTGGAGAATAGGGTGCAGAAAGAATGTCACCTAGAGCAGAGTTTGGAAACTGGGGTGCAAAAGGATGTTACAGAGAGCAGAGGCTGGAGACTTGGTTCAGAAGGACTGTTGCACAGAACAGACGTTGGAGACTGGGGTGTAGAAGGATCGTTGCAGAGAGCAGAGGTTGGAGACTGAGGTGCAGAGGATCGCTACAGAGAGCAGAGTTTGGAGACCAGGGTGCAGTAGGATAGTTACAAAGATCACAGGTTAAAGACTGGGGTGCAGAAGAAATGTTGAAGAGAGCAGAGCTTGGAGACTGGGGTGCAGAAATACTGTAGCAGAGAGCAGAAGTTGGAGACTGTTGTGTAGAAGGACTGTTGCAGAGAGCAGACATTGGAGACTGGGATGCAGAAGGATCGTTGCAGAGAGCAGATGTTGGAGACTGGTGTGTAGAAAGACTTTTGCACAGAACAGTTCTTGGAGTCTGGGGTGCAGAAGGACTGTTGCGGAGAGCAGAGTGTGGAGACTGAGGTGCAGAAGAACTGTTACATAGAGCAGATATTTTAAACTGGGTTGCAGAATAACTGATACGGAAAGTAGAGTTTGTAGCCTGGGGTGCAGAAGGACTGCTGCAGAGAACAGAGGTGGGATACTGGGGTGAAGAAGGGCCGTTGCAGAGAGATGAGGTTGGAGACTGAGGTGCAGAATAACTGTTAAAGAGAGCAAAGTTTAAAGAACGGGGTGCAAAAGGATCTTACATAGAGCAGATGTTTGAGACTGGGGGGCAAAAGGACTGTTGCAGAGAGCAGAGGTTGGAGACATAGGTACAGAAGAATCGTTGCAGAGAGAAGAGGTTGAACACTAGGACAGGAGACCTGTCACAGAGAGCAGATGTTAGAGACTGGGGTGCACAAAGATTGTTACAGATAGCACAGTTTAAAGACTGGGTTTTAGAAGGATTGTTGCAGAGAGCAGAGTTTGGAAACTGGGGTACAGAAGGAATGTTCAGAGAACAGAGTGTGGAGACTGGGGTGCAGGAGAACCGTTGCAGAGAGCAGAGATTGGAGAGTGAGGTGCAGAAGGATTGTTACAGAGAGTAGACGTTTGAGACTGGGGTGCAGAAGAACTGTTGCAGAGATCAGAGGTTGGAGACTGAGGTTAAAAAGAATCGTTGAAGAGACAAGTGGTTGGAGACTTGGGTGCAGAAGGCCTGTTACATTGAGAAGAGTGTGAAGACTGGGGTGAAGAAGGCCTGTTACAGAGAGTAGAGTTTGGAGACTTGGTTGCAGAAGACTGTTACAGAGAGTAGCGTTTGGAGAATGGGTTGCAGAAGGATCTTACAGAGAGCAGAGGTTGGAGACTGAGTTGCAGAAGGACTTTTACAGAAAGTAGAGGGTGGAGACTGGGGTGCAGAAAATCTGTTTCAGAGAGCAGAGTTTTGAGACTGAGGTGCAGAAAGACTGTTACAGAGAGCAGATTTTGGAAACTGGGATGTAGAAGGACCATTGCAGAGAGCAGAGGTTGGAGCCTGGGAAGTAGAAGGATCGTTTCAGAGAGCAGATGTTGGAGATTAGGTGCAGAAGGACTATTAAAGAGAGCAGAGGTTGGAGACTGAGGTGCAGAAAGTTCATTTCTGAGTGCAGAGGTTTGAGACTGGGGTGCAGAAGGACTGTTACAGATTGCAGAACTTGGAGACTTAAGTGCAGAAGAACTTTTACAGAGATAAGAGGTTGGAGACTGGGGTGCAAAAGGATTCTTACAGAGAGCAGAGGATGGAGACTAGTGTGCAGAAGAATCGTTGCAGAGAGCAGAGGTTGGAGACTGAGATGCAGAAGGATCGCTACAGAGAGCAGGGTTTGGAGACCTGGGTGCAGCAGGACAGTTACAGAGAGCACAGGTTGGAGACTTGGGTGCAGAAGAAATGTTGCAGAGAGCAGAGGTTAGAGACTAGGGTGCAGAAGGACTGTTGCAGAGAGCAGTTGTTGGAGACTGGATTGCAAAAGGATCATTGCACAGAGCAGAGGTTGGAGACTAAGGTGCAGAATGATCATTGCAGAGAGCAGAGGTTGGAGACTGAGGTGCAGAAAGATCATTTAGAGAGAAGAGGTTTGAGACAGGGGTGCAGAAGACCTCTTACAGAGAGCAGAGTTTGGAGACTGGGGTGCAGAAGGATTTTTGCAGACAGCAGAGGTTTCATACTGAGGCTTAGAAGGACTGTTACAGAGAGCAGAGTTTGGAATCTGAGGTGCAGAAGGACTGTTACAGAAAGCAGAGGTTGGCAATTGGGGTGCAGAAGAACCGTTATAGAGAGAAGAGGTTGGAGACTGCGGTACAGAAGGACAGTTAGAGAGAGCCGAGTTTGGAGAGTTTGGTGCTGAAGGACCATTGTAGAGAGCAGATGTTGGAGACTAGGGTGCAGAAGGACTGTTACAGAGCAGACGTTGGAGACTGAGGTGCAGAAGGATTTATACAGAGAGAAGAGATTGGAGACTGAGGTACAGAAAGACCATTACAGAGAGCAAAGGTTGGAGACTGAGGTGCAGAAGGACTGTTATAGAGAACAGAGGTTGGAGACTGAGGTGCAGCAGAATCGGTACAGGGAGAAGAGTATGGAGACTAGGTGTAGAATGACTGTTACAGAGTGCAGAGGTTGGAAACTGTGGTGCAGAAGGATCGTTGCAGAGAGCAGAGTTTGGAAATTGAGGTGCACAAGGATCGCTGCAGAGAGCAGAGTTTGGAGACTGAGGTGCAGAAGGATCGTTACAGAGAACACAGGTTAAAGACTAGAGTCAGAAAGACAGTTACAGAGAGCACAGTTTGGAGACTGGTGTGCAGAAGAAATGTTGTAGTGAGCAGAGATTGGAGACCGCAATACAGAAGTACTTTTACAAAGAGCAGAGGGTGGAGAATAGGGTGCAGAAGGAATGTCACCTAGAGCAGAGTTTGGAAACTGGGGTGCAGAAGGATGTTACAGAGAGCAGAGCCTGGAGACTGGGGTCAGAAGGACTGTTGCAGAGAACAGACGTTGGAGACTGGGGTGCAGAATGGTCGTTGCAGAGAGCAGAGTTTGGAGACTGAGGTGCAGAAGGATCGCTACAGAGAGCAGAGATTGGAGACCGGGGTGCAGTAGGATAGTTACAGAGAGAACAGATTGGAGACTGGGGTGCCTAAGAAATGTTAAAGAGAGCAGAGGTTGTAGACTAGGGTGCAGAAGGACTGTAGCAGAGAGCAGAAAGTGGAGACTGTTGTGTAGAAGGACTGTTGCAGAGAGCAGACGTTGGAGACTGGGATGCAGAAGGATCGTTCCAGAGAGCGGATGTTGGAGACTGGTGTGTAGAAGGACTTATGCACAGAACAGAGGTTGGAGACTGGGGTGCAGAAGGACTGTTGCGGAGAGCAGAGTTTGAAGACTGAGGTGCAGAAGGACTGTTACATAGAGTAGAGATTATAGACTGGGTTGCAGAATAACTGATACGCAAAGTAGAGTTTGGAGACTGTTGTGCAGACGGACTATTACAGACAGCAGAGTTTGTAGCCTGGGGTGCAGAAGGACTGTTGCAGAGAACAGAGGTGGGATATTGGGGTGAAGAAGGGCCGTTGCAGAGAGATGAGGTTGTAGACTGAGGTGCAGAATGACTGTTACAGAGAGCAAAGTTTAAAGAACGGGGTGCAGAAGGATCTTAAAGAGAGCAGATGTTTGAGACTGAGGGGCAGAAGGACTGTTGCAGAGAGCAGAGGTTGGAGACTGGGGTGCAGAAGGATTGTTACAGATAGCACAGTTTGGAGACTGGGTTTTAGAAGGATTGTTGCAGAGAGCAGAGGTTTCAGACTGAGGCTTAGAAGAACTGTTGCAGAGAGCAGAGGTTGGAGTCTCAGGTGCAGAAGGACTGGATCAGAAAGCAGAGGTTGGCAATTGGGGTGCAGAAGTACCATTATAGGGAGAAGTGGTTGGAGACTGCGGTACAGAAGGACTGTTACAGGGAGCAGACATTGGATACTGAGGTGCAGAAGGATTGTTACAGAGAGAAGAGATTGTAGACTGGGGTGCAGAAGGACCATTACAGAGAGCAAAGGATGGAGACTGAGGTGCAGAAGGACTTTTACAGAGAGCAGAGGTTGGAGACTGAGGTACAGAAGGATCGTTGCAGAGAGAAGAGTTTGGAGACTGGGGTGCAGAAGAACTGTTACAGAAAGCAGAGGTTGGCAATTGGGGAGCACATTGACCATTACAAAAAGAAGAGGTTGGAGACTGCCATAAAAAAGGTCTTTTACAAAGAGCAGAGTTTGGAGACTGGGTAGAAGAAGATTCGTTGCAGAAAGCACATGTTGGAGACCTGGGTGCAGAAGGACTGTTACACAGAGCACAGGTTGGAGACTGGGGTTCAGAAGAAATGTTGCAGAGAGCAGAGTTAGGAGACTTGGGTGCAGACGGACTGATAAAGCGAGCTGAGGTTGGAGACTGGGTTGCAGAAGGATCATTGCAGAGAGCAGAGGTTTGAAACTAAGGTGCAGAAGGATCGGTAAACAGAGCAGATTTTGGTTCCTGGGATGCAGAAGAACTGTTGCAGAGGGCAGAGGTTGGTGACTGGGGTGCAGAAGGAGTGTTACATAGAGCAAAGTTTGGAGACTGGGGTGCAGAAGAACTGTTGCAGAGAGCCGAGGTTGGAGACTGAGGTGAAGAAGGATCGCTGCAGAGAGAAGAGGTTGGAGACTGGGGTGCAGAAGGCCAGTTACAGAGAGCATATATTGGAGACCGGGGTGCAGAAGGCCTGTTACAGAGAGCAGAGTTTGCAGACTGGGGTGCAGAAGGACTGTTGCAGATAGCACAATTTCGAGACTGGGTTGCAGAAGGATCTTACAGAGAGCATTTTGGAGACTGAGGTTCAGAAGGACTGTTATAGAGAGCAAAGGTTGGAAACTCGGGTGCAGAAAGATTTTTGCAGAGAGCAGAGTTTTAAGACTGTGGTGCACAAGGACTGTTTCAGAGAGCAGAGGTTGGAGACTGAGGTGCAGAAGGATCGTTGCAGAGAGAAGAGGTTGGAGACTGGGTTGCAGAAAACTTGTTACAGAGAGCAGATTTTGGAGTCTGGGGTGCAGAAGGATTGTTACAAATAGCACAGTTTGGAGACTGTTGTTTAGAAGGATTGTTGCAGATAGCAGAAGTTTCAGGCTGAGGCTTAGAAGGACTGTTACAGAGAGCAGAGGTTGGAAATTGGGGTGTAGAAGGACCATTATAGAGAGAAGAGGTTGGAGAGTGCCGTACAGAAGGACTGTTACAGAGCAGAGATTTTAGACTGGGCTGCAGAAAGACCTTTGTAGAGAGCAGATTTGGGAGACTGGGGTGCAGAAGAATTGTTACAGAGAGCAGAGATTGGAGACTGGGGTGCAGAAGAACAATTACAGAGAGCAAGAATGGAGACTGAGGTGCAGAAGGACTTTTACAGAGAGGAGAGGTTGGAGACTGAGGTGTAGAAAGATTGTTGCAGAAAGAAGAGTTTGGAGACTGGGGTGCAGAAGGACTGTTACAGAAAGCAGATGTTGGCAATTGGGGAGGAGATGGACTGTTACAAAGAGAAGAGGTTGGAGACTTCGATACAAAAGGACTTTTACAGAGTGCAGAGATTGGAGACTGGGTAGAAGAAGGATCGTTGCAGAGAGGAGATGTTGGAGACTGGGTGGCAGAAAGACTGTTACAGAGAGCACAGGTTGGAGAAGGGGGTGTAGAAAAAATGTTGCAGACAGCAGAGTTTAGAGACTTGGGTGCATAAGAACTTTTGCAGAGAGCAGAGTTTGGAGACTGGGGTGCAGAAGGACTGATACAGAGATCAGAGGTTGGAGACTGGGGTGTAAAAGGACTGATACAGAGATCAGAGGTTGGAGACTGGGGTGTAAAAGGACTGATACAGATAGCAGATGTTGGAGACACGGGTGCAGAAGTACTTTAGCAGAGAGCAGAGTTTGGAGACTGGGGTGCAGAAGGACTGTTCCAGAGAGCAGAGGTTGGAGACTGGGTTACAGAAAGAATGTTGCAGAGAACAGAGTGTGAAGACTGGGGTGCAGAAGAACCGTTGCAGAGAGCAGAGGTTGGTGAGTGAGGTGCAGAAGGATTGTTACAGAGAGCAGACGTTTGAGACTGGGGTGCAGAAGGATTTCTGCAAAGACCAGAGTTTGGAGACTGAGGTTAAGAAGAATCGTTGAAGAGAGAAGTGGTTGGAGACTTGGGTGCAGAAGGCCTGTTACAGAGAGCAGAGATTGGATACTTGGGTGAAGAACGCCTGTTACAGAGAACAGAGTTTGGAGACTGGGGTGCAGAAGGACTGTTAAAGATAGCACAATTTTGAGACTGGGTTGCACAAGGATCTTACAGAGAGCATTTTGTAGACTGAGGTTCAGAAGGACTGTTACAGAGGGCAAAGATTGGAAACTCGGGTGCAGAATGATTTTTGCAGAGAGCCAAGTTTTCAGACAGAGGTGCAGAAGGACTGTTTCAGAGAGCAGATGTTGGACCCTGGGGTAGAGAAGGACTGTTACAGAGAGCAAAGATTGGAAACTCGGGTGCAGAATGATCGTTGCAGAGAGCACAGGTTGGAGACTGGGTTGCAGAAGGCCTGTTACAGTGAGCAGAGTTTGAAGACTGGGGTGCAGAAGGCCTGTTACAGAGAGCAGAGTTTGGAGACTGGGTTGCAGAAGACTGTTACAGAGAGCAGCGTTTGGAGAATGGGTTGCAGAAGATCTGTTACAGAGAGCAGAAGTTGGAGACTGAGTTGCAGAAGGACTTTTACAGAGAGTAGAGGGTGGAGACTGGGGTTCAGAAGAACTGTTACTTAGAGTAGACGTTGGAGACAGGGGTGCAAAAGGACTGTTTCATAGAGCAGAGTTTGGAGACTGAGATGCAGAAAGACTGTCACAGAGAGCAGATTTTGGAAACTGCGATGTAGAAGGACCATTGCAGAGAGCAGAGGTTGGAGCCTGGGGAGAAGAAGGATCGTTTCAGAAAGCAGATGTTGGTGATTGGGTGCAGAAGGGCTATTAAAGAGAGCAGAGGTTTGAGACTGAGGTGCAGAAAGATCAATTCTGAGTGCAGACCTTTGAGACTGGGGTGCAGATGGACTGTTACAGATTGAGGAACTTGGAGACTTAAGTGCAGAAGGACTTTTACAGAGATTAGAGGTTGAAGACTGGGGTGCAAAAGGATTCTTACAGAGAGCAGAGGATGGAGACTAGTGTGCAGAAGAATCGTTGCAGAGAGCAGAGGTTTGAGACTGAGGTGCGGAAGGATCGCTACAGAGAGCAGAGTTTGGAGACCTGGGTGCAGCAGGACAGTTACAGAGAGCACAGGTTGGAGTCTTGGGTGCAGAAAAAATGTTGCAGAGAGCAGAGATTTGAGACTGGGGTGCAGAAGTACTCTAGCAGAGAGCAGATTTTGGAGACTAGGGTGCAGAAGGACTGTTGCAGAGAGCAGTTGTTGGAGACTGGATTACATTAGGACTGTTACAGAGGCAGAGGTTGGAGATTTGGTGAAGAAGGACTGTTGCAGAAAGCAGAGTTTGTAGACTGAGGTGCAGAATGACTCTTAGAGAGAGCAGATGTTGAAAATTGTGGTGCAGAGGGAGTGATACAGTAAGCAAACTTTGGGGTTCGGACAGACTGTTGCAGAGAGCAGAGTTTGTATTCTGAGGTGAAGAAGCACTATTACAGAGAGCAGAGTTTGGAGAATGAGGTGCAAAAGGCCTGTTACAGAGAGCAGAGGTTAAAGACTGTGGTGCAGAAGGACTGTTACAGAGAGCAGAGTTTTGAGACTGTGGTGCAGGAGGATCCTTGCAGAGAACAAATTTTTCAGACTGAGGTGCAGAAGGTCTGATGCAAAAAGCAGAGTTTGGAGACTGAGGTGCAGAAGGAGTGTTACAGAGAGCAGAGATTGGAGACTTGGGTGCAGAAGGACCGTTACATTGAGCATATTTTTGAGAGTGCACTAAAGGAGGACTGTTACAGAGAGCAGAGTTTGGAGACTGGGGTGCAGAATGACCGTTGCAGAGAGCAGATGTTTGAGACTGGGGTGGAGAAGAACTGTTACAGAGAGCAGACGTTGGAGACTGAGGTGCAGAAGGATTGTTACAGAGAGCAGTGTTTGGAGACTGGGGTGCAGAAGGACCATTACAGAGAGCAAAGGTTGGAGACTGAGTTGCAGAAGGACTTTTATAAAGAGCAGAGTTTGGATACTGGGGTGCAGAAGAACTGCTACAAAGAGCAGAGTTAGGAGACTGGGATGAAAAATGATCATCCAGAGAGCAGTCTGGAGACTGGGGTGCACAAGGACTGTTACAGACAGCAGAGGTTGGAAACTGGGGTGCAGAAAAATCATTGCAGAGAGCATACGTTGGAACCTGAGGTGCAGAAGGATCATTGCAGAGATCAGAGTTTGGAAACTGAGGTGCAGAATGATATTTACAGAGAGCAGAGGTTGGAGACTGGAATCAGGAACAAAGTAATAGAAAGCACATTTCGGACACTGGGAGCAGAAGAAATGTTAACAGAGAGCAGAGGTTGGAACTGGGGTGCAGAAGGACTATTGCAGAAAACAAATTTGGAGATGGAGGTGCAGAAGAATTGATACAGAGAGCAGAGGTTGGAGACTGAGGTCCAGAAGGATTGTTACAGAGATCAGAGTGAGGAGACTGGGGTGCAGAATGAGAGTTACAGAGAGCAGAATTTTGAGAATGGGGTGGAGAATAACTGTTACTGAGAGCAGAAGTTAGAGACTGGGGTGCAGAAGGACTGTTGCACAGAGCAGAGTTTGGAGAATGAGGTGCAGAAGGACTTTTACAGAGAGCAGAGGTTGAAAACTGGGTGCAAAAGGATCGTTACAGAGAGCAGAGCTTGGAGCTTGGTGAGAAAAAGGATTGTTGCAGAGAGCAGATGTTGGAGCCTGGGGTGCAGAAGCACTGTTACAGAGAGCAGAGTTTGGAGACTGAGGTGCAGAGGGATCGTTTCAGAGAGTAGAGGTTAGAGACTGGGGTGCAACAGGACCGTTACAGATTGCAGAGGTTGGATACTGTGGTGCAAAAGGACGTTTACAGAGAGGAGAGGTTGGAGACTATGGTGTCAAAGGATTCTCACAGAGAGCAGAGGATGGAGACTGGGGTGCAGAAGGAGTGTTAAAGAGAGCAGAGTTTGGAGATTGGGGTTCAGAAAAACTGTTACAGAGAGCAGAGGTTGGAGACTGTGGTACCGAAGGATCATTGCAGAGAGCAGAGGTTTGAGACTGAGGTGCAGAAGGATTTTACAGAGAACAGATTTTGGACAATGATGTGCAGAAGGACTGTTAAAGAGAGCAGATCTTGGAGTATGGGGTGCAGAATGACTGTTGCAGAGAGCAGAGTTTGGAGACTGGGGTGCAGAAAGATTGTTACAGTGAGCAGAGTTTGGAGACCAGGGTGCAGTAGGATAGTTACAGAAAGCATAAGTTGGAAACTGGGTTGCAGAAGAAATGTTGCAGAGAGCTGAGGTTGGAGACGGGAATGCACAAAGACTGTTGCAGAGAGCAGAGGTTGGAGACTGGGGTGTAGAAGGACTGTTGCAGAGAGCAGACGTTGGAGACTGGGATGCAGAATGATTGTTGCAGAGATCAGGGCTTAGAGACTGGGGAGCAGAAGGTCCGTTGCAGAGTGATGAGGTTGGAGACTGAGGTACAGAAGGACTGTTACAGAGAGCAGTGTTTAGAGACTGGGTTGAAGAAGACCTGTTACAGAGAGCAGATGTTGGAGACTTGTGTGCAGAAGGATTGTTACAGATAGCACAGTTTGGTGACTGGGGTGTAGAAGGACCAATGTAAACAGCAGAGGTTTCAGATTGAGGCTTAGAAGGACTGTTACGGAGAGGAGAGTTTTGAGTCTGAGGTGAAAAAGGACTTTTATAAAAAGCAGAGTTTGGCAATTGGGGTAAAGATGGACCGTTAGAAAGAGAAGAGGTTGGAGACTGCGATACAAAAGGACTTTTACAGTGAGCAGTGTTTGAAGACAGGGTAGAAGAAGGATCATTGCAGAGAGCAGATGTTGGAGAGTGGGGTGCAGAAGAACTGTTACAGAGAGCAGAGTGTGGAGACTGAGTTGCAGAATGACAGTTACAGAGAGGTCAGGTTGGAGACTGGGGTGCAGAAGAAATGTTGCAGAGAGCAGAGTTTGGAGACTTGGGTGGATAAGGACTGATGCAGAGAGCAGAGTTTGAAGACTATGGTGCAGAAGGACTGATACAGGCAGCAGAGGTTGGATACTGGGGTGCAGAAGGATCGTTGAAGAGAGCAGAGGTTGGAAACTATGGTGCAGAAGGATCGTTACACAGAGCAGAGTTTGGTTCCTGGGGTGTAAAAAGACTGCTGCAGAGAACAGAGGTTAGAGACTGAGGTGCAGAAGAACTGATACACAAAGCAGAGGTTGGAGACTGGGGTTCAGAAGGACCGTTAAAGGGAGCAGAGTTTGGAGACTGCAGTAGAGAAGAACTTTTACAGAGAGCAAAGTTTGGGGACCGGGGTGCAGAAGAACTATTGCAGAGAAGAGAGGGTGGAGACTGGGGTGCAGAAAAACCGTTGCAGAGAGAAGAGTTTGGAGACTGAGGTGCAGAAGGATTGTTACAGAGAGCAGAGGTTGGAGACTGGGGTCCAGAAGGACTGTTGAAGAGATCAGATTTCGAAGACTGAGATGAAGAAGGATCTATGCAGGGAGAAGAGGTTGGAGACTAGGGTGCAGAAGGCCTGTTACAGAGAGCAAAGTTTGGAAACTAGGGTGCAGAAAGATTTTTGCAGAGAGCCGAGTTTTCAGACTGAGGTGCAGAAGGACTGTTTCAGAGAGCAGATGTTGGATCCTGGGGTGCAGAAGGACTGTTACAGAGAGTAGAGTTTGAAGACTGGGGTGCAGAAGGATCATTTCAGAGAGCACAGGTTAGAGACTGGGGTGGAGAAGGCCTGTTACAGAGAGCAGAGGTTGAAGATTGGGGTGCAGAAGGTTTGTTACAGAGAGCAGTGTTAGGAGACTGGTGTGCAGAAGACTGTTAGAGAGAGAGCAGCGTTTGAAGAATGGGTTGCAGAAGGATCTCACAGAGAAATGAGGTTGAAGACTGACGTGCAGAAGGACTTTTACAGAGAGTAGAGGGTGGAGACTAGGGTGCAGAAGGAGTGCTACAGAGAGCAAAGTTTGGAGAATGGGGTGCAGAAGAACTGTTACTGAGAGCAGAGGTTGGAGACAGGTTTTCAGAAGGACTGTATCAGAGGGCAGAGTTTGGAGACTGAGGTTCAGAAGGACAGTTACAGAGAACATATTTTGGAAACTGGGATGTAGAAGGACGGTTGCAGAGAGCAGATGTTGGAGCCTGGGGAGAAGAAGGATCGTTGCAGAGAGCAGATGTTGTAGACTGGGGTGCAGAAGGACTATTAAAGAAAGCAGAGGTTGGAGACTGAGGTGGAGAAAGATCACTTCTGAGTGCAGAGGTTTGAGACTGGGGTGCAAAAAGACTGTTACAGATTGCAAAACTTGGAGTCTGAGGTGCAGAATGACTTTTACAGAGAGAAGAGTTTGGAGACTGTGGTGCAAAAGGATTCTTAAAGAGAGGAGAGAATGGAGACTGGGGTGCAGAACGATCGTTGCAGAGAGCAGAGGTTGGAGAATGAGTTGCAAAAGGATCGCTACAGAGAGCAGAGTTTGGAGACTGGGTTGCAGCAGGACAGTTACAGGGAGCACAGGTTTGAGACTTGGGTGCAAAAGAAATGTTGCAGAGAGCAGAGGTTGGAGACTGGGGTGTAGAAATACTGTAGCAGAGATTAGAGGTTGTAGACTGGGGTGTAAGTACTGTAGCAGAGAGCAGAGTTTGTAGACTGGGGTGCAGAAGTACTGTTGCAGAGAGCAGTTGTTGGAAACTGGGATGCAGAAGGATCATTGCAGAGAGCAGAGGTTGGAGACTGCAGTTTACAAGGACTGTTGCAGAGAGCAGAGGTTGAAGACTGAGGTGCAGAAGAATCGTTGCCTAGAGAAGAGGTTAGAGACTGGAAATCAGAAGGTCTGTTACAGAGAGCAGAGTCTAGAGACTGGGGTGCAAAAGACCTGTTACAGAGAGCAGAGGTTGGAGACTGGGGTGCAGAAGGATTGTTACAGATACCACAGTTTGAAGACTAGGGTGCAAAAGGATTGTTGCAGACATCAGAGGTTTCAGACTGAGGCTTAGGTGCAGAAGGACTGTTACAGAAAGCAGAGTTTTGTTACGGGCTGGGGTTGTAGCTCAGTGGTAGAGCGCTTTTTGCGCATGTGTGAGGCACTGGGTTCAATCCTCAGCACCACATATAAATAAATAAAATATAAAGGTATAAAAATAGAACATTAAAAAACAAAGAAAGCAGAAGTTGGCAATTGGGGCGTAAAAGGACCGTTATGGAGAGCAGAGTTTGGAGACTTTGGTGCAGAAGGATTGTTGTAGAGAGCAGATGTTGGAGACTAGGATGCAGAATTACCATTACAGGGAGCAAAGTTTGGAGACTGAGGTGCAGAAGGACTTTTACAGAGAGCAGACGTTGGATACTGGGGTGCAGAAGGACTGTTACAGAGAGGAGAGGTTGGAGAAAGTGATGCAAAAGGATCTTACAGAGAGCAGAGTCTGGAGACTGGGGTGCAGAAGGACTGTTGCAGAGAGCAGAGATTGGAGACTGAGGTTCAGAAGGATCGTTGAAGAGAAAAGATGTTGGAGACTGGGGTGCAGAAAGACTGTTACAGAGACCAGAGATTCTAGATTGGGGTGCAGAAAAACTGTTACCGTGAGCAGAGATTGGAGACTGAGGTGCAGTACGCCTGTCACAGAGTGCAGAGGTTGGAGACTGAGGTGCATAAGGACTGTTACAGAGAGCAGTGGTGGAAGACTGAGGTGTAGAAAGATTGGTACAGAGAGAAGAGGTTGGAGAGTAGTTGTAGAAGGACTGTTACAGAGTGCAGAGGTAGGAATCTGTGGTGCAGAAGGATCGTTTCAGAGAGCAGAGGTTGGAAACTGAGGTGCAGAAGGATCGTTACAGAGAGCGGAGGTTGGAGACTGGAGTCAGAAAGACAGTTACAGAGAGTACAGTTTGGAGACTGGTGTGCAGAAGAAATGTTGCAGTGAGCAGAGATTTGAGACTGCGGTACAGAAGTACTTTTACAAAGAGCAGAGGGTGGAGACTGGGGTGCAGAAGAAATTTCACAGAGAGCAGAGTTTGGAAACATGGGTGCAGAAAGATGTTACAGAGAGCAGAGGCTGGAGACTGGGGTCAGATGGACTGTTGCAGAGAACAGACATTGGAGACTGGAGTGCAGAATGATCTTTGCATAGAACAGAGGTTGGAGACTGAGGTGAAGAAGGATCACTACAGAGAGCAGAGTGTAGAGACCGGGGTGCAGTAGGATAGTTACAGAGTACAGGTTGGAGACTGGGGTGCAGAAGAAATGTTGAAGAGAGCATAGGTTAGAGACTGGGGTGCAGAAGGACTGTAGCAGAGAGCAGAGGTTGGAGACTGGGGTGTAGAAGGACTGTTGCAGAGAGCAGACGTTGGAGACTGGGATGCAGAAGCATCCTAGCAGAGAGCAGATGTTAAAGACTGGGGTGTATAAGAAGTTTGTACAGAGCAGAGTTTTGAGACTGGGGTGCAGAAGGACTGTTGAGGAGAGCAGAGTTTAGAGACTGAGGTGCAGAAGGGCTGTTAGAGCGAGCAGAGGTTTTAGACTGGGGTCCAGAATTACTGACACAGAAATTGGAGTTTGGAGACTGGGGTGCAGAATGACTGTTACCGAGAGCAGAGTTTGTAGTTTGCGGTGAAGAAGGAATGCTGCAGAGAAAAGAGGTTGGATACTGGGGTGCAGAAGGGCCGTTGCAGAGAGATGAGTTTGGAGACTGAGGTGCAGAATGATTGTTACCGAGAGCAAAGTTTGGAGAACAGGGTGCAGAAGGATCTTAAAGAGAGCAGACGTTGGAGACTGGGATGCAGAAGGACTGTTGCAGAGAGCAGAGGTTGGATACTGAGTTGCAGAAGAATCGTTGCAGAGAGAAGAGGTTGGAGACTAAGGTGCAGAAGGCCTGTTACAGAGAGCAGACTTGGAGACTGAGTTGCAGAATACCTCTTATAGAGAGCAGATGTTGGAGACTAGGGTGCAGAAGGATTGTTACAGATAGCACAGTTTGGAGACTGGGGTTTAGAAGGATTGTTGCAGAAAGCAGAGGTTTCAGACTGAGGCTTAGAAGGACTGTTACAGAGACAGAGGTTGGAGTCTCAGGTGCAGAAGGACTGTTTCAGAAAGCAGAGGTTGGCAATTGGGGTGCAGAAGTACCATTATAGAGAGAAGAATTTGGATACTGTGGTACAGAAAGACTGTTACAGAGAGCAGAGTTTGGAGACTGGGGTGCAGAAGGACTGTTACCGAGAGCAGACGTTGGAGACAGAGGTGCAGAAGGATTGTTACAGGGAGCAGAGTTTGGAGACTGAGGTGCAGAAGGACCATTACAAAATCAACGAATGGAGACTGAGATGCAGAAAAACTTTTAGAGATAACAGAAGTTGGAGACTGAGGTGCAGAAGGATCGTTGCAGAGAGAAGAGTTTAGAGACTTGGGTGCAGAAGGACTGTTACAGAAAGTAGGGGTTGGAAATTGGGGAGCAGATGGACCGTTACAAAGAGAAGAGGTTGGAGACTGCAATACAAACGTACTTTTACAGAGAGCAGAGTTTGGAGACTGGGTAGAAGAAGGATCGTTGCAGAGAGCAGATGTTTATGACTGGGGTGCACAAGGACTGTTACAGAGAGCACAGTTTGGAGACTGGGGTGCAGAAGAAATGTTGCAGAGGGCTTAGTTTGGAGACTTGGGTGCAGAAGGACTAATACAGAGAGCAGAGTTTGGAGACTGGGGTGCAGAAGGACCGTTACAGATTGCAAAGGTTTAATACTGAGGTGAAGAAGGACTTTTACAGAGAGACGAGGTTGGAGACAGGGGTGTCAAAGGATTCTTACAGACTGCAGAGGATGAAGACTGGGGTGCACAAGGAGTGTTATAGAGAGCAGAGTTTGGAGATTTGGGTTCAGAAGAACTGTTACAGAAAGCAGAGGTTGGAGACTGTGGTGCAGAAGGCCTGTTACAGAGAGCAGAGTTTTGACTTGAGGTGCGGAAGGATTGTTACACAAAGCAGAGGTTGGATTCTGATGTGCAGAAGGACTGTTACAGAGATCATAGCTTGGAGACTGGGGTGTAGTAGTACTGTTGCAGAGAGCAGAGGTTGGAGGCTGGGATGCAGAAGTATCAATGCTGAGAGCAGAGTTTGTAGACTGAGATGCAGATAGATCGCTACAGAGAGCAGAGTTTGGAGACCGAGGTGCAGTAGGATAGTTTTAGAGAGCACATGTTGGAGACTGGGGTGCAGAAGAAATGTTGCAGAGTGCAGAGGTTGAAGACTGAGGTGCAGAAGGACTGTAGCAGAGAGCAGAGGTTGGAGACTGGGGTGTAGAAGGACTGTTGCCAAGAGCAGAGGTTGGAGACTGAGGTGCAGAAGGACTGTTACAGAGAGCAGAGGTTTTAGACTGGGGTGCACAATAACTGATACGGAAAGTAGAGTTTGGGAACTGGGGTTCAGAAGGACTGTTACAGAGAGAAGAGTTTGTACCCTGGGGTGCAGAAGGACAGCTGCAGAGAAGAGAGGTTGGATACTGGGGTGCACAAGGGCCTTTGCAGAGAAATAAGCTTGGAGACTAAAGTATAGAATGACTGTCACAGAGAGCAAAGATTGGAGAATGGGGTGCAGAATGATCTTAAAGAGAGCAGACGTTGGAGACTGGGATACAGAAAGATCGTTGCAGAGAGCAGAGGTTGGAGACTGGGATGTAGTAGGACTTTTGCAGAGAGCAGAGGTTGGAGACTCGGGTGCAGAAGGCCTGTTACAGATAGCAGTGTTTGGAGACTGGGTTGCAGAAAACCTGTTACAGAAAGTAGATGTTGGAGACTGGGGTTTAGAAGGATTGTTGCAGAGAGCAGAAGTTTCAAATTGAGGCTAGAAGGACTATTAAAGAGAGCAGCGGTTGAAAATTGGGGTGCAGAAGGAGCGTTATAGAGAGAAGAGGTTGGAGATTGCCAAACAGAAGGACTGTTACAGAGAGCAGAGTTTGGAGACTGGGGTGCAGAAGGATCATTGCAGAGAGCAGAGGTTGAAGACTGAGGTGCAGAAAGATCGCTACAGAGAGCAGAGTTTGAGGACCGGGGTTCAGTAGGATAGTTTCAGAGAGCACAGGTTGGAGACTGAGGTACAGAAGAAATGTTGCAGAGAGCAGAGGTTGAAGACTGGGGTGCAGAAGGACTGTAGCAGAGAGCAGAGGTTGGAGACTGAGTTGCAGAAAGACTGTTACAGAGAGCAGAGGTTTTAGACTTGGGTGCAGAATAACTGATACTGAAAGTAGAGTTTGGAGACTGGGGTGCAAAAGGACTGTTACTGAGAGCAGAGTGTATAGCCTGGGGTGCCGAAGGACAGCTGCAGAGAACAGATGTTGGATACTGGGGTGCACAAGGGCCATTGCAGAGGGATGAGTTTGGAGACTGAGGTGCAGAATGACTGTTACAGAGAGCAAACTTTGGATAACGGTGTGCAGAAGGATCTTACAGAGAGCAGACGTTGGAGACTGGGATGCAGAAGGATTGTTGCAGAGAGCAGAGGTTGGAGACTGGGGTTCAGAAGGCCTTTTACAGAGAGCAGAGTTAAGAGACTGGGTTGCATAAAACCTGTTACAGAGAAAAGATGTTGGAGACTGGGGTGCAGAAGGATTGTTACTGATGGCACATTTTGGAGACTGTTGTTTAGAAGGATTGTTGCAGAGAGAAGAAGTTTCAGACTGAGGCTTAGAAAGACTGTTACAGAGAGCAGAGGTTGGAAATTTCGGTGCAGAAGGACCGTTATAGAGAGAAGAGGTTGGAGACTTCCGTACAGAAGGACTATTACAGAGAGCAGAGATTGGAGACTGGGATGCAGAAGGACCGTTGCAGAGATCAGATTTGGAAGACTGAGGTGCAGAAGGACTATTACAGAGAGCAGACTTTTGAGACAGAGGTGCAGAAGGTTTGTTACAGAGAGCAGATTTGGAGACTGGGGTGCAGAAGGACAATTACAGAGAGCAAAGTTTGGAGACTGAGGTGCAGAAGGACTTTTACAGAGAGCAGAGGTTAGAGACTGAGGTGCAGAAAGATAGTTGCAGAGAGAAGAGTTTGGAGACTGTGGTGCAGAAGGACTGTTACAGAAAGCAGAGGTTGGCAATTGGGGAGCAGATGGTCCGTTACAAAGAGAAGAGTTTGGAGACTGCGATACAAAAGGACTTTTACTGAGAGCAGAGTTTGGAGACTTGGTAGAAGAAGGATCGTTGCAGAGAGCAGATGTTGGTGACTGGGGTGCAGAAGGACTGTTACAGAGAGCACAGGTTGGAGACTGGGGTGCAGAAGGACCGATACAGTTTGCAGATGTTGGATACTGAGGTTCAGAAGAACTTGTACAGAGAGGAGAGTTTGGAGACAGGGGTTTCAAAGGATTTTTACAGACAGCAGAGGATGAAGACTGGGGGGCAGAAGGAGTGTTACAAAGAGCAAAGTTTGGAGATATTGGTTTAGAAGAACTTTTACTGAAAGCAGAGGTTGGAGACTGTGGTTCAGAAGACCTGTTAAAGAGAGCAGAGTTTAGATATGAGGTGCAGAAGGATCGTTACACAAAGCAGAGGTTCAATTCTGATGTGCAAAAGGACTTTTACAGAGAGCAGAGCTTGGAGACTGGGGTGCAGAAGTACTGTTGAAGAGAGCAGAGGTTGGAGACTTGGATGCAGAAGGATCGATGCTGAGAGCAGAGGTTGAAGACTGAGGTGCAGAAGGATCGCTACAGAGAGCAGAGTTTGAAGACTGCTGTACAGAAGGACTGTTAAAGGGAGCAGAGGTTGGAGACTGGGGTTCTAAAGGATCATTGCAGAGAGCAGATGTTGTAGACTGGTGTGCAGAAGTATCTTACAGAGAGCATAGGTTGGAGACTAAGCTGCATAAGTACTGTTACAGAGACCAGTGTTTGAAGACTGGGGTGCAGAATGATCGTTGCAGAGAGCAGAGGTTGGAGACTGAAGTGCGGAATGATCGTTGAGGAGAGCAGAGGTTGGAGATTATGGTGGAGAACGATACTTACAGAGAGCACAGGTTGGAGACTGGGGTGCAGAAGAAAGGTTGCAGAGAGTAGAGGTTGGAGACTAGGTTGCAGAAGGACTGTTACAGAGAGCAGAGGTTGTAGACTGAGGTGCAGAAGAACTGTTACAGAGAGCAGAGATTGGAGACTGGGGTACAGAAGAACTGATACCGAAAGCAGGCTTTGGAGACTGAGGTGCAGAAGGACTGTTGCAGAGAACAGGTTTTGAGACTGGGGTGCAGAAGGACCGATGCAGAGAGCTGAAGTTGGAGATTTAGGTGCCTAAGATTGTTACAGAGAACAGAGGTTGGATACTGGGGTGCATATAGACTGTTACAGAGAGCAGAGGTTGGAGACTGAGGTGCAGAAGAATCTTACAGAGAGCATAGGTTAGAGACTAGGGTGCAGAATAACTGTTGCAGAGAGTAGAAGTTGGAAACTGAGGTGCATAAAGATCGTTGCAGAGATAAGAGGTTGGAGACTGGAGTTCAAAAGGTCTGGAAACTGGAGTGCAGAAGGCGTTTTACAGAGAGCAGAGGATGGATACTGGGGTGCAGAAAGACTGTTACAGATAGCACAGTTCAGAGACTGAGGTACAGAAGGATCGTTGCAGAGAGCACAGGTTTCAGACTGAGGTGCAGATGGACTGTTACAGAGAGCATAAGTTGGAGTCTGAGGTGCAGAAGCACTATTATAGAAAGAAGAGGTTGGCAATTGGGGTGCAGAATGACCGTTACAGAGTGAAGAGTTTGGAGACTTCAGAACATAAGGACTGTTATAGAGAGCAGAGTTTGGAGACTGGGGTGCAGAAGGACCATTGCAGAGAGCAGAGGTTGGAGCCTGGGGAGAAGAAGGATCATTGCAGAGAGCAGATATTGGAGACTGGGATGCAGAAGGACTGTTACAGAGAGCAGAGGTTTTAGCCTGAGGTGCAGAAGGATCATTACAGAGAGAAAGGTTGGAGACTGAGGTGCAGAAGGACTTTTACAGAGAGCAGAGGTTGGAGACTGGGGTGCAGAAGGATTCATACAAAGAGCAAAGGATGGAGACTGGGTTGCATAAGGAGTGTTACAGAGAGCAGAGTTTGGATGTTCTGGTGCAGAAGAACTGTTAAAGAGAGCAGAGTTTTGAGACTGGGTTTCAGAAGGATTGTTACAGAGTGCAGAGGTTTGATTCGGGTGCAGCAGGACTGTAACAGAGAGTAGAGCTTGGAGACTGGGGTGCAGAAGAACTGTTACAGAGAGCAGAGATTGGAGACTGCAGTGCATAAGGCCTGTTACAGAGAGCATTGTTTGGAGACTGAGGAGCAGAAGGATCATTACAGAGAGCAGAGGTTGGATACTGAGTTGCAGAAGGACTGTTACAGAGACCAGAGGTTGGAAATTGAGTTGCAGAAAGATTTTTACAGAGAGCAGAGTTTAGAGACTGAGGTGCAGAAGGACTGTTACAGAGAGCAGAGTTTGAAGACTGGGGTGCAGAAGTATCGTTTCAGAGAGCAGAGGTTGGAGACTGATGTGCAGAAGGATCTTACAGAGAGCAGAGGTTGGATACTGGGGTGCAGAAGGAATGTTGCAGAGAGCATATATTTGAGACTGGGGTGCAGATGGACTGTTACAGAGAGCAGAGGTTGAAGACTGAGGTGCAGAAGGACTGTTACAGAGAGCAGAGTTTGGATTCTGGGTTTCAGAACGACTGATACACAAAACCGAGTTTGGATACTGGGGTGCAGAAGGACTGTTACAGAGAGCAGAGTTTGGAGACTGGGGTGCAGAAGGACTGTTGCAGAGAGCAGAGTATTGAGACTGAGGTGCAGAATGTTTGTTTCAGAGAGCAGAGGTTGGATACTGGGGTGAAGAAGGCCTGTTACAGATAGCACAGCTTTGTAGACTGGTGTGCAGAAGGATATAATAGAGAGCAGAGTCTGGAGACCGAGGTGCAGAAGGACTGTTACAGAGAGCAGAGTTTGGAGACTTGGTTGCAGAATGATTGTTGCAGAGAGCAGAGTTTTCAGACGTATTTGCTGAAGGACTGTTGCAGAGAGCAGATGTTCGAGACTGGTGTGCAGAAAGAGTTTTCCAGAGAGCAGAACTTGGAGACTGGGATGAAGAAGAATTGTTGCAGGGAGCAGTGGTTGTAGATTGGGGGGTGCAGAAGGACTGTTATAGAGAGCAGAGGTTTTAGACTGGGATGCAGACGGCCTGGTACAGAGAGCAGAGCTTTGACACTGTGGTGCAGAATGATTGCTGATAGCTGTGAGCCTCCTTCTGGACACCTTCTTTTCCACACATTCCATCAGCCCCTCTCTCCTCACTCTGCTCTCTTTTGGCTTTATGAGCACCTGTGACTTCCACAGTCACTCTATGCCATGACTCCCAGCCTATTTCCTGGGAACCTGTCTCGCTGCCTCCTGGAATCTTTTGGGGAGACCCGCATGTACCCAGACTCCAGGCCCAACCTCCTTCCTTCTTTCCTCTCCCCAGACACGCTCCTTCTCATTTTTTTTATGTTTTAATGAGTGATTTCACTGCCACTCAGCTACCCCACATACAGGTGCTCTCTTGTGTCCTCGTCACCAGGATTTTAAAGTGCTCCACCCAGGGCTTCCTCTTCAGAGCTTTTCCCCAAGCTCCAAATGTCACATCTTCAGGTACCAGATATTTCCTTTTAATCTTGTTTTGGCACCCGATTACTCTCCCAGATGACATGAGGGTATTTCTAACCAAAGCAAATGGAATGTAGAGACTATTATGGCTCTATAGAAATAAGGTATCCCCCCACCAAAGCTCAGTAGCAGTGTTCAGAGGTGAAATGATTAGACTGTGAGAATTGTGAAGAATCTGTGGATCCATCCATTTTGTGGGTTAATTATCTGAAAGGCCCACTGTACTGAGAGGAGTGTGGGCAGGTGGAGTGTGGCCAGGGACATGCCCTGGGGAATTACATCTTGTCCCCTGCGAACCTGTCTTCTCCTGTTCCCTCCCCCGCCCAACCTTCTGGATGCCATGGGCTAGGGACGCTTTCCCCCTTGTTGCTTCAACCTCGGTGTCCCACCTAATCTCAGGCCGGCAGCAATGGGTCAGCTGGCCCCAGACCAAACCTCAAGCCAGGAGGCCAGAGTGCATCTCCCCCTCTGGGTTTTCTGGTCAGGCCTGTGGTAACTATGGCAACCGTGGACTGACTCAGGGAGTAGGTGTTATGAGTGGATTGGACCCCACAACCGTTTCTAAATCCACAGATTCTGTCGTTTTCAAAGATCAAGCCATTTCCTTCTGAATGGCCTGTTTCCAGCCTGCCCTCACCTAGAATGCGGTCTACTAGTGATTATTGAGATCTCCAGCCGTCCTGGTCCTGCCCATTTGCACACAACAGCTAGCTCCTAGGCAGCCAGACCCATGGACCTCCTGCTGCCCACTAAGGAGAGAAGAGAGATTTTCTGAGGACCCTGTTAGAAGTCCACTCTATTTTTTTTTAAAGAACACACTCAGAGGGCATGTTTCAGGCAGTACTGCACATGCGTGTTTGAAAAATCAGACTCACAATGATTTTTTTGATTCTCTCCCAGGCTCCAAAAACCACCGCTCTACTCCCTACTTTTCTGAGATCAACTTTTAGCTTCCACAAAGAAGTGAAAAACTGCTATTTCTCTTTATGTTTTTGGCTTATTTCACTTAATATAATGTCTCCCATGAGCTAGTTTTAAATAGAAACTGCAGAACAATTTCTTTTATGTCAGATTAAATTTTATTCTGAAGAGATAATTCGAAATGGTCACATATGTTTATGTAGGAGAACATTCATTAAAATATTTATAGGACTGGAGATGATCTGAATGTTTAGCCAAAGGGGAGAGATTAAGTTTAGTAAAGAGAGATGTAAGTTTATTGATCATATCAATAGATGCAGAAAAAGCATTTAACAAAATATATCACCCCTACCTGTCAAAACAGTAGAAACACTAGGGACAGAATAAACTTGTAAAACATTGTAAACGCTATCTATGCTAAACCCAAGGCAGCGTCATTCTAAGTGGAGAAAGGTTGAAAGCATTCACTCTAAACACTGGAATAAGACAGGGTGCCCCCTCTTTCACCACTTCTATTCAACTTCATCCTTGAAATTGCCAGAGCCATTGGACAAAAGAAAAAAATTAAAGGTATACAAATAGTTCAAGAAGAATTCAAATCTCACTCTTTGCTGATAGGATCATGTCATCTTCTTAATTTTTTTTATTAGAGCATAATAGTTATACCTACAAGTTGGGTTGATTTGGAAAAGATCCTACATGCATAGAATCTGATTTACTCCATTCAGTCACTACCCCCTTATCTCCCTCCCCTTCCCGCCCCATTCTCATTTCTGTACTGATCTTTCTTTGGGTCATTTATCTGTTATTTCTGACTGGTGCTTTCTACATATACATACAGGTGCAGTCCCCTGTGGTAGACTTCCATGTGCAAATAACATGATCTGCGTAAAGACCTTTCACATTTCCTCTCTACCCAAACCTCTCCGCCCTCTCATTCTCCTTCTACTCCACTGGTCTTGCCTGTATACTTAAGACAGCCAGTCCAACCCCACTTCATCAACTTCTTTTTCTCTATTTTTCTCCTGTCCCTGATATTTTCAGCATTGTACAGGAATAGTTAACTTCTGCCTTTCCTTACACAGAGATCAAGAATTGATGTAAAATGAGAAAACTCTACATTGGAAAACACTGAAGGCAACACCGAATGCTTCTGCAGATGATGACTCTGTTTGGCAATTTTTTTTCTTGACATTTGCAATGAAAATGAACTTCTCCAAAAATCCTAATGTTTACATAAAAGGACAACAGAAGACAGAGATTACTGAGACAGTGAGAAATGACTTCACACCATGATTAAATCGAATGGCTTTCTGTTGGCTTCTAGCAATTCTCTGGATACTCCCACCCATCATCACCCCTTCAAATGTATGCAGCTCCATGGGTCTGATTGCCTGAGACCAGTCCCACAGGTTATCAGTCTCCAGGTTGCTTTTCATTCGATATTATTTGCCATGTTGCTGCAGATTAACAAGCCTGTTTGGGATGCTCTCAGTCCATTTTCATCATGGTCTCTTTTTCTCCGTTTTATAGCTACGACTACATTGGAAATGAGCAATCAATCATTTGTCACTGAATTCATCTTCTTGGAATTTTCCAACCACTCCAACCTACAGGGATGGTTCTTCCTGCTCTTTCTGGTCATTTACCTGACCACTCTCCTAGGGAACATGCTCATAATAGTGGCCACCAGGGTCAGTCCTGCTCTCCACACTCCAATGTACTTTTTCCTCAGCAATTTGAGCTTCTTGGACGTCTGCTAAACATCCACCACCCTCCCAGTACTGCTGGTGAACTTCTTCTGGGAGAAGAAGGCCATTTCTTATGAGGGCTGCCTTTCCCAGATCTTCTTCTTGGTGACAAGTGCTGGCACAAAAGGCGTCTTCCTGGCTGTGTGGCCAGTATGACTGCTGTGTGGCCACCTGCCGTCCTCCTCAATACCCAGTCATCATGAGTGTGAATGTCTGTGTTGGTCTGGTGACTGGGTCCTGGCTGTGTGGGCTGGAGAATTTGGTCACACACACGGTGCTGGCCATCACACTCACTCTGTGTAGGCCCCACCAGATCAGCCACTTTCTCTGTGACACCCCATTGCTCCTGAAGCTCTCCTGCTCAGACACCTCTGTCAACGAGTCTGCGCTCCACGTTGTCAGTGCCACCATGGGCATGAGCCCCTGCCTTTTCACTGCAGGCTCCTATGCACTCATCATGGCGGCCATCCTGGGGATTCCCTCTGCCCAGGGCAGGAGGAAGGCCTTCTTCACCTGTGTGTCCCCCCTCACTGTCGTGATGGTCTTCTATGGAACAGCCAACTTCCACTATGACAGGCCCAGAGATAACTGGACACGGACATCCTGGTCTCTGTGCTCTTCTGTGTGGTGACCCCCATGTTGAAGCCCATCATTCACAGACTGAGAAGGAACGAGGTCCAGAGTGCCCTGGAGGTTGCTGGCTGGAGAAAGAATGTATACTGAGATTAGCACTAGATGATGTTTTATTCTAGGAAATGTCTTAGTTGTAGAAATATGTGAACTCTTCAGCAGCCATTACAAGAGCGCTCTCTCCATACACAGTGTCTCATGACCACTGTGGTGCCCCTCCAACCAGGGAAGCACACTGTGCTAAGTATATGACACATTGTGACCTCACCTGGGTTCTCTAATTCACAGGTATTTCAGAATATTTTTATTACTTTTCTCTCCAAAAAAAAGCTTATAGCCAATGCAGTCAATCTCCTTTCCCCCAATATTGCAGTTCTAGCCAACACTAGTGAATTTGAAGTGCTATGTGCAATGTGACTTTGACTAGCATTTTCCTAATGGATCTTGATTCTAAGTTTTAAATGAACACCATTTCTGTGTTTCTCCTTTACATGTAGAAAGACCCATGTATACACTCGAGTTTCTGTGGATAGTTTTAATGAAGCAATACCATATATGCCTTTTGGATCTGACTCCTTTCACTTAGGATGTTTGCAATTTTCAGTTATATTGTAGCTTGTGATAGTATTTTAGTTTATTACTCCTTATTGTGACTGATTTCCATCTTATGAAAATGCCATATTTCTTTTTCATTTCCCACTGGATAGTAATTATTACTTTGTGTCTGTGTGGGTGTTGTACTGCAGATTGAACCCGAAGCCTCCTGCACACTAAACAATGTTCTACCACTAAGCCAAAGCCCAACCCTTTTAAAAATTTTGTTTTGAGACAGGGTCTTGCAAATTTGCCAAGGTTGTCCCTGAATTTGTGATCCTCCTGCCTCAGGTTCTTGAGTAGCTAGATCACAGACCTGCCTGGTCATTTTCACTTTTTGACCAATATGAATAAGATTCGTATATATAATATGAGCATTATATATAATATGAACATTATATGAACATTCATGTACAAATCATTGGTGGACAATTTTTTTATTTATCTTGAGTTTGTAAGTAGGAGTGGAAGAGGTGGATCGTTAACTGCATATTTAACTTTCTGAAGAAGTTCCAGATCATTTTCAGACCAGTGGAACCAGCTTACCTAATTATTAAGAGTGGTGAATAAAGCTTCTGATTTTCTCACTCCCTTAACAACACATCATTATCATTCCTTTTGTTGTGACTACCCTGGAATGTGTGAAGTGCTTCATCAAATGTGCTTTAGCTTTGCCTTTCCCTGATGGCTAATCATTCTAAGATCTTTTAGGAGTACTATTAATGTGTCTCTCCTAAGCATGAGGAAAACCCCATTGTATTATGAAACATTTAAGTTTTAAAGACTTACCTCTTTATCTAATACTTTTATTTTTATTTTTGTGCAGTAAAATACTACTAGACTTTCAAGCTTGTTGTCTTTTCTCCATCTGTGCCCAAAAGAGCTGTTTGATGACTCTTTTTTCCCCCTACTTTTAAACTCCATAGAAAACTATTTCTTTACCAGGTCATGAGAATCAGCAGGATCATAAAATTAAGGGGCACGAAGTCATACAGGGTTTGGTAAGGGATCAGCCCTTAGCAGGAGTGGATCAGCTGACGATAGTGGGGATGCTTTTAATATTGTGGCTTCTGATATCTATCTGGTAAAGTATGTAACATGAAGGAAAAACTTCATATGCCGTGCAAAATCCATCCCAATAAGTGTACACCCACCCTGACCCCTTCTCTTTTTAGCGGTAAGGGAAGGCAGTCTTGAGGTTTCAGCAACCCACAACTTCTCAGCAGAAATCTCACTCTGAACTTTGCTCACCCACATCCCAGAAGAGAGAGGACGCTGATCTTCTTGCTGCATGCTGAAAACAGGTGATTGCCAAGACATTAATGAATCCAACAGCGAATTAACTGCTCTCCATTGTTGCAGTTGAACTCAAGCCATTGCCCTTGAGTTGTGTTTGTACACTGAGGAGTCCCAGAGTAGCTGCAGAGGAAAGGCTGGATGCATATTCCCAACAGGTCAGCCCCAGACCTCTATAAATGTCCATCACAAGAAAATTAATTGTGAGAGATCAGAGAATTTTGACTCCTTCATGAGGCCACAGATATGCGACAGGCGACTTTCAGAATAATAGGTCCGTTTTGTGGTGAATGGAGACGAACAGCCAGTTTTACCAAGAGCTTACTTTGCAGCCCAGGTGCTAGTATGGAGAGCAGCAAGGGCCACACAAAAACCAGAAATCTACACCTCTCTGTGAGATTTGCTGGTAAGTAGTTTATTTACCATTGAAATTTTCAAAAACACTATTTAAGAATCAGGATATACCTACACCTTAAAAACATATTAGAGAATATTGTACATATTTTCATTACCATTTTGATGGCATTTATGTAATTACCTATCATAGCACCTTTCCTATGTGTGTCTAAGTTTCCACAATACTACTTGTATTGCCAGAGTAGAAATAACTTCAGAGGTTATCACAAAACCTGAGGGATTTAGCATGATGCCTCCAGTACTGGAAGAAAACCCAAAACATAACCAGAAACCCTGGGATTCCTAAATTCCTTAAGTGAGATGATGTGTGTGGAAAATTACTTATGGTAAACAATAGATAATTCTAAGTGTTAATCCTCTGCTTTTGATGAGCAGGACAAAAAGGAATAATTTTAGCGAGAAAGTATAGGGACACATTTCTATTATGATACAATATAGCATAACAATAGACCTACCAAAATATCTGTTTAAATAAAATCATTATTGTAGAAGAAGTTATGTTGGTCGTTCAAAACATTACACAGTTCTTAATACATCATCTTTCACAGTTTGATTCAAGTGGGTTATGAACTCCCAACTTTACCCCGTATACAGATTGCTGTATCACATCAGTTACCCTTCCATTGATTGACATATTGCTTTTTTTTTTCATTTTATCAACCTAAATACACCTTTGCAAAACTAAATAAAAACTATTTTTCAAATGCTCTCAGTTTAGATACGGTAATGATTTCATCACACATATCCCTAATTAAAACTGGTTTCAAATGAACAAGGATAATTCTTTATATCTGATTACCTTTTGTACACATTAAGCAAATAAATTAAGAGCCACATAAAAAAAGAAGAAGTTATGTTTAGAAACGTATTCATTCACTAACTAGGGGTTTTCATCTTTATCTTACAACACATGGATTCTTGGGGAGGGGAGTTGCAAGCAATTTATTAACTGTAATAAATCTCTGAAGCTTGTGAGTAATCTACTTCATACACAACACCCCTCCTTTAGAAATATTATATTTTGGGGTCACTCATAAGTGACTTCATTCTCGGTCACCTGACTTTGAGATGACTGATTGGAAAAGAAAGATGCAGAGCTGCTTGTTCTGTGGGAACTGAGCCGATGGTCTCCATAAGGGATATGTTTAGGAGACAGGAGACACTGAGTTCCTCAGAAGCCGCTGGGCTATGCTGCCTCACTTATGCCCACAAAGGCTTTATTTTTGTCAGCAAGATGTCTGCACCAGAACCACTGAACAGAAATGTCCTCTCGCCTCTGTCAAGTCTCTGTTAGATCCTTTAGGTCCCACACAGTACCGTCTTTAAAGAATCTTTTAAAAACTCTGCTCCATGGATGTACTTGACAGACCTTCTTCATTCTTCAAACATTTACTGAGTACACTTTTACACAAGGTGTTGCCCTAGTGTTTAGAACACATTTGAGAGGCCCAACTAGGACCTGGAGGAGCGCATATTCAAGATGGAATGAGGGGCTTTGACAAGTATTAAGTACTCCATTCCCAGAGCTCCCAAGCAAACACTAAGGGAAAATAATTATAATTTGTAGATTACATAGAATTGTTACCAAGTTTCCTGCACATATTGAGTTCATCTTCCCATTAGATTGTAAGTTGGTTGAAGGACAGTGTCGGAGACCAGCTCCAACAGGGGGTCTCAGGAGATGAACAGATGGTGAGGAGTCGGCGAAAGAGGGGGTGGAGAAACAACACAGACACCAAAGTGAAGGTGTTGATCCGAATCTTTACTTGTAAAGTTGATCATATATACTTTTCATTTTGGCAGGCTTACAGTACTTTGTGGTTACAAAACAGGAATCATTATTCAAACAAAACAAAATATTACGTAGCTACAATTAGAATAAAAGAATGTATCTTGGATTATGCATAAGCAAGAATTTGTACTTTCAGTTCGAGTTTTGCTTTGAGCTGTTTCTGCTTAGTTAATTTTAATAATAGTTACAAATGTCCCAAACTATTGGCCTATACCTTGACTATTCTTTCTTGACTTACTGACTGGAACCGGTGCCATGGTTACGGCAAGTAGTTGATTTGTTAATACTTGTAACCAAAAAAAGTAAGAGCACAAACCATTGTGCACAGGAACAAGAACAAGTTACCCAGCACTAAGCAGTAATCTATCCTCTTAACATTAATTTTCCTTCTCTAGATTTTAATTTAATTTCTCAAAAACTTCCTTGACAGGAATACAGGGAGTTTTTCTTTAGACTTTAACAATTTACACTCCACAGCTAAATCATTGCATTTAGAGCAAACAGATCTGTGCTTTAGAAGTAGTTGCATTAATTGGGAAAGTCATGATTTTTCCTTTATACTTAATGGTCATATGAGAAATTAAAACTATACTTATTAAAGAAATACATGAACAAATCAGCCCATTCCCAGAAACATATTGCGCTCCTCCAGAGCATGGACGCCTTGCGCCATCCACCTCAGTAGGGCCTTGCCATTGCCTGAGTCAGGGGAGGGGCGCAGCAGGACAGAGATCAGATCTTATCCTCTTTGGGTTTCTTAGTAGATCTGGCTTAGGACTAAATTAGACCCTGTATAAGAACAAAATTGGTTTGAATTGAAACTAAAATCCTAAATGGAATAGAGAATTTTTTATTTTGAAGAATTTTATAACTAGAAGGCTCTGACATATCGTAAGAGGTAATAATTTGTCTTTCCTTTCCCCTTTATGCTAAAAGAAGCACAGGTGAAATAAAAAGAACTTAAAGAGCTGGCACAGTGGTGCACGCCTGTAACCCAGCAGCTCAGGAGGCTGAGGCAGGAGGATAGTGAGTTCAAAGACAGCCTCAGCAAAAACAAGCCACAAAGAAACTCAGTGAGACCCTGTCTCTAAATAAAATATAAAATATGGCTGGGGATGTGGCTCAGTGGTCCAGCCCCTGAGTTAAATCTCTGGTAACTACCCCCCTACACCCCGGCCCCAAAAAAACAGAACTGAAAGAGATGTTAAATGCTGAATTGAGTGCTGAGTCTCCAAGACAGGAGGGAGGCTTTTTCCTGGTGAATTTGTTAAGATTTTAAACCTACCAGTTAGGGGTAAGGGCATCCCTGCATGTTAGGTTAAAGAGCCCAGCCTCCCCCAAAGTGTGTCCTTGGACCAGCATCACTGGGAACACTTGGAACTCACTGACTGAGGCCAACTGTTCTGCACAATGACCTCTGATCTTTCCCTCGGCTGGAGGGTGTGCATCCATTTGCACAATCAAAGTCTAGACTAATCCTCAAACTGGAGTATACAGTCATCTGAAATAAGATGCCTCCCAGGGACTTGTAGGCACCTGGTTAGAGAGTCTGTATTTGGAGCTTCAACTCCAACTCCAGCTTTTAAAATCTCTTAGACTCCTTTCTCTCCTCTCTTTTCACAAACACCCTTTTCCCACTTTCAGGTTCAAATTTGTCGGACACCTTGTTCAGCACCATCTCTGTCCTTCTGTGTTCTCCCCACACCAGAGGAACAGAAAGTACGAGAACCTAGTTTCCCACACTCCCCTGCCTGCAGGCCTCCATTTTAGGAGGTTCTGTTAAGATCAGCCAAACACTAGGCAGAGAGGAAGAAAGTAAAGGAAGAAAGCGGGTTCTTTTGGATCCCATAGCAGCAGCAGCAAACAAGCCCTGTA
>NW_027523061.1:0-62469 GCF_052094955.1 Ictidomys tridecemlineatus | reverse complement strand
GCTCTCTGTAAGAGTCCTTCTGCACTTCAGTCTCAAATCTCTGCTGTCTGTAACAATCCGTCTGCACCTCAGTCTCATACCTCTGCTCTCTGTAACAATTTTTATGCACACCCGTCTCCAAACTCTGCTCTGTATAACAGGTCTTCTGCATCCCAGTCTCAAACCTCTTCACTCTGCAATGACCCTTCACCACCTCAGTCTCCAAACTATGCTCTCTGCAACAGTCCTTCTGCAACCCAGTCTTCAACCTCTGCTCTCTGTAAGAACCTGCTTCACCCTGGTCTCCAAGCTTTGCTCTCTATAACAGTCCTTCTGCACCTCAGTCTCCAACCTCTTCTCTCTGCTATGATCCTTCAGCACCCCAGTAACCAACCTCTGTTCTCTGCAACAGTCTTTCTGCACCGAATGCTCCAAAATCTGCTCTCTGTAACAGTCCTTATGCACCCCAGTCTCCAAATGCTACTTTCCATATCAGTTATTCCGCACCCCAGTTTCCAACCTCTGTTCTCTGTAACAGTCCTTCTTCACCTCAGTCTCCAACTCTGCTCTCTGCAACTGTCCTTCTGCACCCCAGTCTCCAACAACTTCTCTCTGCAACAGTCCTTCTACACCCCAATCTCCAACCTCTGCTCGCTGCTACACTCCTTCTGCAACCCATCTCCAACCTCTGCTCTCTGTAACAGTCCACGTGCAACTCAGTCTCCAACCTCTGCTTTCTGTAAGAATCTTTCAGCATCCAAGTCTCCAAAGTCTGCTCTCTGCAACACTCCTTCTGCACCCCAGTCTCCAACCTGTGTTCTCTGCTACAGTCCTTCTGCACCGCAGTCTCCAACCTCTGCTCTCTGCAACATTTCTTCTGCACCCCAGTCTCCAACCTGTGCTCTCTGTAAATGTCCTGCTTCCCCCAGTCTCCACACTCTGTTCTCTGTAGCGATCCTTCTGCACCTTAGTCTTCAACCTCTGATCTCTGCAACAGTACTTCTGCACCCCAGTCTCCAAGCTCTGCTCTCTGTAACAGTCCTTCTGCACATCAGTGTCTAAACTCTGCTCTCTGTAAAAATTCTTCTTCACCTCAGTCGCCAAACTCTTCTCCCTGTAACAGGCCTTCTGCACCCCAGTCTCCAACCTCTGCTCTCTGTAACAGTTCTTCTGAACCCCAATCTGGAAATTCTGCACTCTGTAAAACTCCTTCTGCACCTCAGTCTCCAAACTCTGCTCTCTGTAACGATCTTTCTGCAACAGAGTCTGAATCCTCTGCTCTCTCCAAGATCCTTCTATCCCTCAGTCTCCAACCTCTGCTCTCTGTGATGATCCTTCTGCACCCCAGTCTCCAACCTATGCTCTCTTAAGAGTCCTTCTGCACCTCAGGCTCCAACCTTTTCTCTCTGTAACAATCCTTCTGCACCTCAGTCTCCAACCTCTGCTCTTTGTAACAGTCCTTCTGCACCCCAATATCCAAACTCTGCTCTCTGTAAAATTCCTTCTGCACCTCAGTCTCCAAACTTTGCCCTCTATTATGGTCCTTCTGCACCCCAGTCTCCAACATCTGCTCTCTGTAAGAATCATTCTGCACCTAGTCTCCAACGTCTGCTCTCTGAAACAGTCCTTCTGCACCCCAGTCTCCAACATCTGCTCTCTGCAAGGGTCCTTCTGCACCTCAGTCTCCAAACTCTGCTCTCTGTAATAGTCCTTCTGTACCGCAGTCTCTAACCTCTTCTCCCTTTAAAGGTCCTTCTGCACGCCAATTTCCAAACTCTGCTTTCTGTAACAGTCCTTCTGCACCTCAGATTCCAAACTCTGCTCTCTGTAACAGTCCTTCTAAGCCTCAGTCTGAAACCTCTGCTCTCTGCATCCTTCCTTCTGCACCCCAGACTCTGCTCCCTGTAAACAGTCTTTTTGTATCGCAGTCTCAAACCTCTTCTCTTTGTAATGGTTCTTCTGCTCCACAATTGCTAACCTCTGCTTTCTGTTAAAGTCCTTCTGCACCCCAGTCTCTAACCTTTTCTCTCTGCAACGATCCTTGTGCATCTTCGTCTCTAAACTCTGCTCTCTGAAACAGTCCTTCTTTACCCCAGTATCAAACCTTTGCTCTCTGTAAAAGTCCTTCTCCAACTAAGTCTCCAACCTTTGCTCTTTTTAATGGTCCTAGTGAACCCCAGTATTCAAACTCTGCTCTCTGTAACAATCTTTATGAACCTCAGCCTCAAACTTCTGCTGTCTGTAACGGTCCATCTGCACCCCAGTCTCAAACAACTGCTCTGTGCAATGGTTCTTCTGCTCCCCAGTCTCCAACCTCTGCTATCTGTAACAGTTTTTCTGCACCTCAGTCTCCAAACTCTGCTCTCTGCAACAGTCCTTCTGCACCCCAGTCTCCAACATCTTCTCTCTGCAACACTACTGCTACACCCCAGTCTCCAACGTCTGCTCTTTGTAACAGTCCTTCTGCACCTCAGTCTCCAACATCTGCTCTCGGTAAGAATCATTCTGCACCTAGTCTCCAACGTCTGCTCTCTGTAACAGTCCTCCTGCACCCCAGTCTCCAACATCTGCTCTGTGTAAGAATCACTCTGCACCTAGTCTCCAACGTCTGCTCTCTGTAACAGTCCTTCTGCACCCCAGTCTCCAACATCTGCTCTCTGTAAGAATCCTTCTGCACCTAGTCTCCAACGTCTGCTCTCTGTAACAGTCCTTCTGCACCCCAGTCTCCAACATCAGCTCTCTGCAATGGTCCTTCTGCACCTCAGTCTCCAAACTCTGCTCTCTGTAATAGTCCTTCTGTACCGCAGTCTCTAACCTCTTCTCTCTTTAAAGGTCCTTCTAAGCCTCAGTCTAAAACCTCTGCTCTCTGCATCCTTCCTTCTGCACCCCAGACTCTGCTCCTTGTAACAGTCTTTTTGTATCGCAGTCTCAAACCTCTCCTCTTTGTAATGGTTCTTCTGCTCCACAATTGCTAACCTCTGCTTTCTGTTAAAGTCCTTCTGCACCCCAGTCTCTAACCTTTTCTCTCTGCAACGATCCTTGTGCATCTTAGTCTCTAAACTCTGCTCTCTGAAACAGTCCTTCTTTACCCCAGTATCAAACCTTTGCTCTCTGTAAAAGTCCTTCTCCAAGTAAGTCTCCAAACTTTGCTCTTTGTAATGGTCCTCCTGAACCCCAGTTTTCAAACTCTGCTCTCTGTAACAATCTTTAAGCACCTCAGTCTCCAACTTCTGCTGTCTGTAACGGTCCATCTGCACCCCAGTCTCCAACATCTGCTCTGTGCAATGGTCCTTCTGCACCCCAGTCTCCAACCTCTGCTCTCTGTAACAGTTTTTCTGCACCTCAGTCTGCAAACTCTGCTCTCTGCAACAGTCCTTCTGCACCCCAGTCTCCAACATCTTCTCTCTGCAACACTACTGCTACACCCAGTCTCCAACGTCTGCTCACTGCTACAATCCTTCTGCACCCCAGTCTCCAAACTCTGCTCTCTGTAACAGGCCTTCTTCACCCCAGTCTCCAATCTTTTCTCTCTGCAACGATCCTTCTGCACCCCAGTCTCCAACATCTGCTCTCTGGAATGGTCCTTCTGCACCCCAGTCTCCACACTCTGCTCTCTGTAAGAGTCCTTCTGCACTTCAGTCTCAAATCTCTGCTGTCTGTCACAATCCATCTGCACCTCAGTCTCATACCTCTGCTCTCTGTAACAATCCTTATGCACACCAGTCTCCAAACTCTGCTCTGTATAACAGGTCTTCTGCATCCCAGTCTCAAACCTCTTCACTCTGCAATGACCATTCACCACCTCAGTCTCCAAACTCTGCTCTCTGCAACAGTCCTTCTGCAACCCAGTCTTCAACCTCTGCTCTCTGTATGATCCTGCTTCACCCTGGTCTCCAAACTTTGCTCTCTATAACAGTCCTTCTGCACCTAAGTCTCCAACCTCTTCTCTCTGCTATGATCCTTCAGCACCCCAGTAACCAACTTCTGTTCTCTGCAACAGTCCTTCTGCACCCCATGCTCCAAAATCTGCTCTCTGTAACAGTCCTTCTGCACCGCAGTCTCCAAATGCTACTTTCCATATCAGTTATTCCGCACCCCAGTCTCCAACAACTTCTCTCTGCAACAGTCCTTCTACACCCCAATCTCCAACCTCTGCTCGCTGCTACACTCCTTCTGCAACCCATCTCTAACCTCTGCTCTCTGGAACAGTCCACCTGCACCTCAGTCTCCAACCTCTGCTCTCTGTAAGAATCTTTCAGCATCCAAGTCTCCAAAGTCTGCTCTCTGCAACAGTCCTTCTGCACCCCAGTCTCCAACCTGTGCTCTCTGCTACAGTCCTTCTGCACCGCAGTCTCCAACCTCTGCTCTCTGCAACATTTCTTCTGCACCCCAGTCTCCAACCTGTGCTCTCTGTAAATGTCCTGCTTCCCCCAGTCTCCACCCTCTGTTCTCTGTAGCGATCCTTCTGCACCTTAGTCTTCAACCTCTGATCTCTGCAACAGTACTTCTGCACCCCAACTCCAAGCTCTGCTCTCTGTAACAGTCCTTCTGAACATCAGTGTCTAAACTCTGCTCTCTGTAAAAATTCTTCTTCACCTCAGTCGCAACTCTTCTCCCTATAACAGGCCTTCTGCACCCCAGTCTCCAACCTCTGCTCTCTGTAACAGTTCTTCTGAACCCCAATCTGCAAATTCTGCACTCTGTAATACTCCTTCTGCACCTCAGTCTCCAAACTCTGCTCTCTGTAACGATCTTTCTGCAACAGAGTCTGAATCCTCTGCTCTCTCCAAGATCCTTCTATCCCTCAGTCTCCAACCTCTGCTCTTTGTAACAGTCCTTCTGCACCCCAGTCTCCAACATCTGCTCTCTGTAACAATCATTCTGCACCTAGTCTCCAACTTCTGCTCTCTGTAATAGTCCTTCTGCACCCCAGTCTCCAACATCTGCTCTCTGTAAGAATCATTCTGCACCTAGTCTCCAACGTCTGCTCTCTGAAACAGTCCTTCTGCACCCCAGTCTCCAACATCTGCTCTCTGCAACGGTCCTTCTGCACCTCAGTCTCCAAACTCTGCTCTCTGTAATAGTCCTTCTGTACCGCAGTCTCTAACCTCTTCTCTCTTTAAAGGTCCTTCTGCACGCCAATTTCCAAACTCTGCTTTCTGTAACAGTCCTTCTGCACCTCAGATTCCAAACTCTGCTCTCTGTAACAGTCCTTCTAAGCCTCAGTCTGAAACCTCTGCTCTCTGCATCCTTCCTTCTGCACCCCAGACTCTGCTCCCTGTAAACAGTCTTTTTGTATCGCAGTCTCAAACCTCTTCTCTTTGTAATGGTTCTTCTGCTCCACAATTGCTAACCTCTGCTTTCTGTTAAAGTCCTTCTGCACCCCAGTCTCTAACCTTTTCTCTCTGCAACGATCCTTGTGCATCTTAGTCTCTAAACTCTGCTCTCTGAAACAGTCCTTCTTTACCCCAGTATCAAACCTTTGCTCTCTGTAAAAGTCCTTCTCCAACTAAGTCTCCAACCTTTGCTCTTTGTAATGGTCCTCCTGAACCCCAGTATTCAAACTCTGCTCTCTGTAACAATCATTAAGCACCTCAGTCTCCAACTCTGCTGTCTGTAACGGTCCATCTGCACCCCAGTCTCCAACATCTGCTCTGTGCAATGGTCTTCTGCACCCCAGTCTCAAACCTCTGCTCTCTGTAACAGTTTTTCTGCACCTCAGTCTCCAAACTCTGCTCTCTGCAACAGTCCTTCTGCACCCCAGTCTCCAACATCTTCTCTCTGCAACACTACTGCTACACCCCAGTCTCCAACGTCTGCTCACTGCTACAGTCCTTCTGCACCCCAGTCTCCAAACTCTGCTCTCTGTAACAGGCCTTTTTCACCCCATTCTCCAAACTTTTCTCTCTGCAACGATCCTTCTGCACCCCAGTCTCCAACATCTGCTCTCTGCAATGGTCCTTCTGCACCCCAGTCTCCACACTCTGCTCTCTGTAACAGTCCTTCTGCACTTCAGACTCCAACCTCTGCTCTCTGTAACAGTCCTTCTATGCCTCAGTCTGAAACCTCTGCTCTCTGCAAGGATCGTTCTGCATTCCAGTCTCCAACCTGTGCTATATGTAACAATCCTTCTGCACCCCAGGCTCCAAACTCTGCTCTCTGTAACAGTTCTTCTGTACCGCAGTCTTCAACCTCTGCTCTCTACAACGGTCCTTCTGCAACCCAGTCTCCAACTTCAGCTTTCTGTATCAGTTCTTCTGAACCCCAGTCTTTAACTTCTGCTCTCTGCAACATTTCTTCTGCACCCCAGTCTCTATCTATGCTCTCTGTAACTGTCCTTCTGCACCCCAGTCTCCAAACTCTGCTCTCTGTACCGTACTTTCTTCACCACAGTCTGAATCCTCTTCTCTCTGCAACGATCCTTCTGCCCCTCACTCTCCAACCTCTGCTCTCTGCAATGATCCTTCTGCACCCCAGTCTCCAAACTCTGCTCTCTGTAAGAGTCCTTCTGCACTTCAGTCTCAAATCTCTGCTGTCTGTCACAATCCGTCTGCACCTCAGTCTCATACCTCTGCTCTCTGTAACAATCCTTATGCACACCAGTCTCCAAACTCTGCTCTGTATAACAGGTCTTCTGCATCCCAGTCTCAAACCTCTTCACTCTGCAATGACCCTTCACCACCTCAGTCTCCAAACACTGCTCTCTGCAACAGTCCTGCAACCCAGTCTTCAACCTCTGCTCTCTGTAAGTTCCTGCTTCACCTCGGTCTCCAAACTTTGCTCTCTATAACAGTTCTTCTGCACCTCAGTCTCCAACCTCTTCTCTCTGCTATGATCCTTCAGCACCCCAGTAAAAACCTCTGTTCTCTACAACAGTCATTCTGCACCCCATGCTCCAAAATCTGTTCTCTGTAACAGTCCTTCTGCACCCCAGTCTCCAAATGCTACTTTCCATATCAGGTATTCCACACCCCAGTCTCCAACCTCTGTTCTCTGTAACAGTCCTTCTTCACCTCAGTCTCCAACTCTGCTCTCTGCAACTGTCCTTCTGCACACCAGTCTACAACACCTTCTCTCTGCAACAGTCCTTCTACACCCCAATCTCCAACCTCTGCTCGCTGCTACACTCCTTCTGCAACCCATCTCCAACCTCTGCTCTCTGGAACAGTCCACCTGCACCTCAGTCTCCAACCTCTGCTCTCTGTAAGAATCTTTCAGCATCCAAGTCTCCAAAGTCTGCTCTCTGCAACAGTCCTTCTGCACCCCAGTCTCCAAACTGTGCTCTCTGCTACAGTCTTTCTGCACCGCAGACTCCAACCTCTGCTCTCTGCAACATTTCTTCTGCACCCCAGTCTCTATCTATGCTCTCTGTAACCGTCCTTCTGCACCCCAGTCTCCAAACTCTGCTCTCTGTACCGTACTTTCTTCACCACAGTCTGAATCCTCTTCTCTCTGCAACGATCCTTCTGCCCCTCACTCTCCAACCTCTGCTCTCTGCAATGATCCTTCTGCACCCCAGTCTCCACACTCTGCTCTCTGTAAGAGTCCTTCTGCACTTCAGTCTCAAATCTCTGCTGTCTGTCACAATCCGTCTGCACCTCAGTCTCATACCTCTGCTCTCTGTAACAATCCTTATGCACACCAGTCTCCAAACTCTGCTCTGTATAACAGGTCTTCTGCATCCCAGTCTCAAACCTCTTCACTCTGCAATGACCATTCACCACCTCAGTCTCCAAACTCTGCTCTCTGCAACAGTCCTTCTGTAACCCAGTCTTCAACCTCTGCTCTCTGTAAGTTCCTGCTTCACCTCGGTCTCCAAACTTTGCTCTGTATAACAGTTCTTCTGCACCTCAGTCTCCAACCTCTTCTCTCTGCTATGATCCTTCAGCACCCCAGTAAATACCTCTGTTCTCTACAACAGTCATTCTGCACCCCATGCTCCAAAATCTGTTCTCTGTAACAGTCCTTCTGCACCCCAGTCTCCAAATGCTTCTTTCCATATCAGGTATTCCACACCCCAGTCTCCAACCTCTGTTCTCTGTAACAGTCCTTCTTCACCTCAGTCTCCAACTCTGCTCTCTGCAACTGTCCTTCTGCACACCAGTCTCCAACACCTTCTCTCTGCAACAGTCCTTCTACACCCCAATCTCCAACCTCTGCTCGCTGCTACACTCCTTCTGCAACCCATCTCCAACCTCTGCTCTCTGGAACAGTCCACCTGCACCTCAGTCTCCAACCTCTGCTCTCTGTAACAATCTTTCAGCATCCAAGTCTCCAAAGTCTGCTCTCTGCAACAGTCCTTCTGCACCCCAGTCTCCAAACTGTGCTCTCTGCTACAGTCTTTCTGCACCGCAGACTCCAACCTCTGCTCTCTGCAACATTTCTTCTGCACCCCAGTCTCCAACCTGTGCTCTCTGTAAATGTCCTGCTTCCCCCAGTCTCCACCCTCTGTTCTCTGTAGCGATCCTTCTGCACCTTAGTCTTCAACCTCTGATCTCTGCAATAGTACTTCTGCACCCCAGTCTCCAAGCTCTGCTCTCTGTAACAGTCCTTCTGCACATCAGTGTCTAAACTCTGCTCTCTGTAAAAATTCCTCTTCACCTCAGTCGCCAACTTCTTCTCCCTGTAACAGGCCTTCTGCACCTCAGTCTCCAAACTCTGCTCTCTGTAACGATCTTTCTGCAACAGAGTCTGAATCCTCTGCTCTCTCCAAGATCCTTCTATCCCTCAGTCTCCAACCTCTGCTCTCTGCAATGATACTTCTGCACCCCATTCTCCAACCTATGCTCTCTTAAGAGTCCTTCTGCACCTCAGGCTCCAACCTTTTCTCTCTGTAACAATCCTTCTGCACCTCAGTCTCCAACCTCTGCTCTTTGTAACAGTCCTTCTGCACCCAAGTCTCCAACATCTGCTTTCTTTAAGAATCATTCTGCACCTAGTCTCCAACGTCTGCTCTCTGTAATAGTCCTTCTATGCCTCAGTCTGAAACCTCTGCTCTCTGCAAGGATCGTTCTGCATTCCAGTCTCCAACCTGTGCTATATGTAACAATCCTTCTGCACCCCAGGCTCCAAACTCTGCTCTCTGTAACAGTTCTTCTATACCGCAGTCTTTAACCTCTGCTCTCTACAACGGTCTTTCTGCAACCCAGTCTCCAACGTCAGCTTTCTGTATCAGTTCTTCTGCACCCCAGTCTTTAACTTCTGCTCTCCGCAACATTTCTTCTGCACCCCAGTCTCTATCTATGCTCTCTGTAACTGTCCTTCTTCACCCCAGTCTCCAAACTCTGCTCTCTGTAACGTACTTTCTTCACCACAGTCTGAATCCTCTTCTCTCTGCAACGATCCTTCTGCCCCTCATTCTCCAACCTCTGCTCTCTGCAATGATCCTTCTGCACCACAGTCTCCAAACTCTGCTCTCTGTAAGAGTCCTTCTGCACTTCAGTCTCAAATCTCTGCTGTCTGTAACAATCCGTCTGCACCTCAGTCTCATAACTCTGCTCTCTGTAACAATTTTTATGCACACCCGTCTCCAAACTCTGCTCTGTATAACAGGTCTTCTGCATCCCAGTCTCAAACCTCTTCACTCTGCAATGACCCTTCACCACCTCAGTCTCCAAACTATGCTCTCTGCAACAGTCCTTCTGCAACCCAGTCTTCAACCTCTGCTCTCTGTAAGAACCTGCTTCACCCTGGTCTCCAAGCTTTGCTCTCTATAACAGTCCTTCTGCACTTCAGTCTCCAACCTCTTCTCTCTGCTATGATCCTTCAGCACCCCAGTAACCAACCTCTCTTCTCTGCAACAGTCCTTCTGCACCGAATGCTCCAAAATCTGTTCTCTGTAACAGTCCTTCTGCACCCCAGTCTCCAAATGCTACTTTCCATATCAGGTATTCTGCACCCCAGTTTCCAACCTCTGTTCTCTGTAACAGTCCTTCTTCACCTCAGTCTCCAACTCTGCTCTCTGCAACTGTCCTTCTGCACCCCAGTCTCCAACAAATTCTCTCTGCAACAGTCCTTCTACACCCCAATCTCCAACCTCTGCTCGCTGCTACACTCCTTCTGCAACCCATCTCCAACCTCTGCTCTCTGTAACAGTCCACGTGCAACTCAGTCTCCAACCTCTGCTTTCTGTATGAATCTTTCAGCATCCAAGTCTCCAAAGTCTGCTCTCTGCAACACTCCTTCTGCACCCCAGTCTCCAACCTGTGTTCTCTGCTACAGTCCTTCTGCACCGCAGTCTCCAACCTCTGCTCTCTGCAACATTTCTTCTGCACCCCAGTCTCCAACCTGTGCTCTCTGTAAATGTCCTGCTTCCCCCAGTCTCCACACTCTGTTCTCTGTAGCGATCCTTCTGCACCTTAGTCTTCAACCTCTGATCTCTGCAACAGTACTTCTGCACCCCAGTCTCCAAGCTCTGCTCTCTGTAACAGTCCTTCTGCACATCAGTGTCTAAACTCTGCTCTCTGTAAAAATTCTTCTTCACCTCAGTCGCCAAACTCTTCTCCCTGTAACAGGCCTTCTGCACCCCAGTCTCCAACCTCTGCTCTCTGTAACAGTTCTTCTGAACCCCAATCTGGAAATTCTGCACTCTGTAAAACTCCTTCTGCACCTCAGTCTCCAAACTCTGCTCTCTGTAACGATCTTTCTGCAACAGAGTCTGAATCCTCTGCTCTCTCCAAGATCCTTCTATCCCTCAGTCTCCAACCTCTGCTCTCTGCAATGATCCTTCTGCACCCTAGTCTCCAACCTATGCTCTCTTAAGAGTCCTTCTGCACCTCAGGCTCCAACCTTTTCTCTCTGTAGCAATCCTTCTGCACCTCAGTCTCCAACCTCTGCTCTTTGTAACAGTCCTTCTGCACCCCAATATCCAAACTCTGCTCTCTGTAAAATTCCTTCTGCACCTCAGTCTCCAAACTTTGCCCTCTGTTATGGTCCTTCTACACCCCAGTCTCCAACATCTGCTCTCTGTAAGAATCATTCTGCACCTAGTCTCCAACGTCTGCTCTCTGAAACAGTCCTTCTGCACCCCAGTCTCCAACATCTGCTCTCTGCAAGGGTCCTTCTGCACCTCAGTCTCCAAACTCTGCTCTCTGTAATAGTCCTTCTGTACCGCAGTCTCTAACCTCTTCTCCCTTCAAAGGTCCTTCTGCACGCCAATTTCCAAACTCTGCTTTCTGTAACAGTCCTTCTGCACCTCAGATTCCAAACTCTGATCTCTGTAACAGTCCTTCTAAGCCTCAGTCTGAAACCTCTGCTCTCTGCATCCTTCCTTCTGCACCCCAGACTCTGCTCCCTGTAAACAGTCTTTTTGTATCGCAGTCTCAAACCTCTTCTCTTTGTAATGGTTCTTCTGCTCCACAATTGCTAACCTCTGCTTTCTGTTAAAGTCCTTCTGCACCCCAGTCTCTAACCTTTTCTCTCTGCAACGATCCTTGTGCATCTTAGTCTCTAAACTCTGCTCTCTGAAACAGTCCTTCTTTACCCCAGTATCAAACCTTTGCTCTCTGTAAAAGTCCTTCTCCAACTAAGTCTCCAACCTTTGCTCTTTGTAATGGTCCTCCTGAACCCCAGTATTCAAACTCTGCTCTCTGTAACAATCTTTATGAACCTCAGTCTCAAACTTCTGCTGTCTGTAACGGTCCATCTGCACCCCAGTCTCCAACATCTGCTCTGTGCAATGGTTCTTCTGCTCCCCAGTCTCCAACCTCTGCTCTCTGTAACAGTTTTTCTGCACCTCAGTCTCCAAACTCTGCTCTCTGCAACAGTCCTTCTGCACCCCAGTCTCCAACATCTTCTCTCTGCAACACTACTGCTACACCCCAGTCTCCAACGTCTGCTCACTGCTACATTCCTTCTGCACCCCAGTCTCCAAACTCTGCTCTGTGTAACAGGCCTTCTTCACCCCAGTCTCCAATCTTTTCTCTCTGCAACGATCCTTCTGCACCCAAGTCTCCAACATCTGCTCTCTGCAATGGTCCTTCTGCACCCCAGTCTCCACACTCTGCTCTCTGTAACAGTCCTTCTGCACTTCAGACTCCAACCTCTGCTCTCTGTAACAGTCCTTCTATGCCTCAGTCTGAAACCTCTGCTCTCTGCAAGGATCGTTCTGCATTCCAGTCTCCAACCTGTGCTATATGTAACAATCCTTCTGCACCCCAGGCTCCAAACTCTGCTCTCTCTAACAGTTCTTCTGTACCGCAGTCTTCAACCTCTGCTCTCTACAACGGTCCTTCTGCAACCCAGTCTCCAACTTCAGCTTTCTGTATCAGTTCTTCTGCACCCCAGTCTTTAACTTCTGCTCTCTGCAACATTTCTTCTGCACCTCAGTCTCTATCTATGCTCTCTGTAACTGTCCTTCTGCACCCCAGTCTCCAAACTCTGCTCTCTGTACCGTACTTTCTTCACCACAGTCTGAATCCTCTTCTCTTTGCAACGATCCTTCTGCCCCTCACTCTCCAAACTCTGCTCTCTGCAATGATCCTTCTGCACCACAGTCTCCAAACTCTGCTCTCTGTAAGAGTCCTTCTGCACTTCAGTCTCAAATCTCTGCTGTCTGTAACAATCCGTCTGCACCTCAGTCTCCAACCGCTGCTCTCTGTAACAATCCTTATGCACACCAGTCTCCAAACTCTGCTCTGTATAACATGTCTTCTGCATCCCATTCTCAAAACTCTTCACTCTGCAATGACCCTTCACCACCTCAGTCTCCAAACTCTGCTCTCTGCAACAGTCCTTCTGCAACCCAGTATCCAACTTCTGCTCTTTGTAAGATTTTTCTTCACCTCGGTCTCCAAACTTTGCTCTCTATAACAGTCCTTCTGCACCTCAATCTCAAACCTCTTCTCTCTGCTATGATCCTTCAGCACCCCAGTAACCAAACTCTGTTCTCTGCAACAGTCTTTCTGCACCCCATGCTACAAAATCTGCTCTCTGTAACAGTCCTTCTGCACCCCATTCTCAAAAGTCTACTTTCCATATCAGTTATTCCGAACCCCAGTCTCCAACCTCTGTTCTTCGTAACAGTCCTTCTTCACCTCAGTCTCCAACTCTGCTCTCTGCAACTGTTCTTCTGCACCCCAGTCTCCAACATCTTCTCTCTGCAACAGTCCTTCTACACCCCAATCTCGAACCTCTGCTCGCTGCTACACTCCTTCTGCACCCCATCTCCAAACTCTGCTCTCTGTAACAGTCCACCTGCACCTCAGTCTCCAACCTCTGCTCTCTGCAAGGATCCTTCAGCATCCAAGTCTCCAAAGTCTGCTCTCTGCAACAGTCCTTCTGCACCCCTGTCTCCAACCTTCGCTCTCTGCTACAGTTTTTCTGCACCGCAGTCTCCAACCTCTGCTCTCTGCAACATTTCTTCTGCACCCCCGTCTCCAACCTGTGCTCTCTATAACTGTCCTGCTTTTCCCAGTCGCCACACTCTGCTCTCTGTAGCGATCCTTCTGAACCTCAGTCTCCAAACTCTGCTCTCTTTAATAGTCCTTCTGTACCGCAGTCTCTAACCTCTTCTCTCTTTAAAGGTCCTTCTAAGCCTCAGTCTAAAACCTCTGCTCTCTGCATCCTTTCTTCTGCACCCCAGACTCTGCTTACTGTAAACAGACTTTTTGTATCGCAGTCTCAAACCTCTTCTCTTTGTAATGGTTCTTCTGCTCCACAATTGCTAACCTCTGCTTTCTGTTAAAGTCCTTCTGCACCCCAGTCTCTAACCTTTTCTCTCTGCAACGATCCTTGTGCATCTTAGTCTCTAAACTCTGCTCTCTGAAACAGTCCTTCTTTACCCCAGTATCAAACCTTTGCTCTCTGTAAAAGTCCTTCTCCAACTAAGTCTCCAACCTTTGCTCTTTGTAATGGTCCTCCTGAACCCCAGTATTCAAACTCTGCTCTCTGTAACAATCTTTAAGCACCTCAGTCTCCAACTTCTGCTGTCTGTAACGGTCCATCTGCACCCCAGTCTCTAACATCTGCTCTGTGCAATGGTACTTCTGCACCCCAGTCTCCAACCTCTGCTCTCTGTAACAGTTTTTCTGCACCTCGGTCTCCAAACTCTGCTCTCTGCAACAGTCCTTCTGCACCCCAGTCTCCAACATCTTCTCTCTGCAACACTACTGCTACACCCCAGTCTCCAACGTCTGCTCACTGCTACAGTCCTTCTGCACCCCAGTCTCCAAACTCTGCTCTCTGTAACAGGCCTTCTTCACCCCAGTCTCCAATCTTTTCTCTCTGCAACGATCCTTCTGCACCCCAGTCTCCAACATCTGCTCTCTGGAATGGTCCTTCTACACCCCAGTCTCCACACTCTGCTCTCTGTAACAGTCTTTCTGCACTTCAGACTCCAAACTCTGCTCTCTGTAACAGTCCTTCTATGCCTCAGTCTGAAACCTCTGCTCTCTGCAAGGATCGTTCTGCATTCCAGTCTCCAACCTGTGCTATATGTAACAATCCTTCTGCACCCCAGGCTCCAAACTCTGCTCTCTGTAACAGTTCTTCTGTACCGCAGTCTTCAAACTCTGCTCTCTACAACGGTCCTTCTGCAACCCAGTCTCCAACTTCAGCTTTCTGTATCAGTTGTTCTACACCCCAGTCTTTAACTTCTGCTCTCTGCAACATTTCTTCTGCACCTCAGTCTCTATCTATGCTCTCTGTAACTGTCCTTCTGCACCCCAGTCTCCAAACTCTGCTCTCTGTAACGTACTTTCTTCACCACAGTCTGAATCCTCACTCTCTCTGCAACGATCCTTCTGCCCCTCACTCTCCAACCTCTGCTCTCTGCAATGATCCTTCTGCACCCCAGTCTGCAAACTCTGCTCTCTGTAAGAGTCCTTCTGCACTTCAGTCTCAAATCTCTGCTGTCTGTAACAATCCGTCTGCACCTCAGTCTCCAACCTCTGCTCTCTGTAACAATCCTTATGCACACCAGTCTCCAAACTCTGTTCTGTATAACAGGTCTTCTGCATCCCAGTCTCAAACCTCTTCACTCTGCAATGACCCTTCACCACCTCAGTCTCCAAACTATGCTCTCTGCAACAGTCCTTCTGCAACCCAGTCTTCAACCTCTGCTCTCTGTAAGATCCTGCTTCACCCTGGTCTCCAAACTTTGCTCTCTATAACAGTCCTTCTGAACCTCAGTCTCCAACCTCTTCTCTCTGCTATGATCCTTCAGGACCTCAGTAACCAACCTCTGTTCTCTGCAACAGTCTTTCTGCACCCCATGCTACAAAATCTGCTCTCTGTAACAGTCCTTCTGCACCCCATTCTCAAAACTCTACTTTCCATATCAGTTATTCCGCACCCCAGTCTCCAACCTCTGTTCTTCGTAACAGTTCTTCTTCACCTCAGTCTCCAACTCTGCTCTCTGCAACTGTCCTTCTGCACCCCAGTCTCCAACAACTTCTCTCTGCAACAGTCCTTCTACACCCCAATCTCCAACCTCTGCTCGCTGCTACACTCCTTCTGCAACCCATCTCCAAACTCTGCTCTCTGTAACAGTCCACGTGCACCTCAGTCTCCAACCTCTGCTTTCTGTAAGAATCTTTCAGCATCCAAGTCTCCAAAGTCTGCTCTCTGCAACACTCCTTCTGCACCCCAGTCTCCAAACTGTGCTCTCTGCTACAGTCCTTCTGCACCGCAGTCTCCAACCTCTGCTCTCTGCAACATTTCTTCTGCACCCCAGTCTCCAACCTGTGCTCTCTGTAAATGTCCTGCTTCCCCCAGTCTCCACCCTCTGTTCTCTGTAGCGATCCTTCTGCACCTTAGTCTTCAACCTCTGATCTCTGCAACAGTACTTCTGCACCCCAGTCTCCAAGCTCTGCTCTCTGTAACAGTCCTTCTGCACATCAGTGTCTAAACTCTGCTCTCTGTAAAAATTCTTCTTCACCTCAGTCGCCAAACTCTTCTCCCTATAACAGGCCTTCTGCACCCCAGTCTCCAACCTCTGCTCTCTGTAACAGTTCTTCTGAACCCCAATCTGCAAATTCTGCACTCTGTAAAACTCCTTCTGCACCTCAGTCTCCAAACTCTGCTCTCTGTAACGATCTTTCTGCAACAGAGTCTGAATCCTCTGCTCTCTCCAAGATCCTTCTATCCCTCAGTCTCCAACCTCTGCTCTCTGTGATGATCCTTCTGCACCCCAGTCTCCAACCTATGCTCTCTTAAGAGTCCTTCTGCACCTCAGGCTCCAACCTTTTCTCTCTGTAACAATCCTTCTGCACCTCAGTCTCCAAACTTTGCCCTCTGTTATGGTCCTTCTGCACCCCAGTCTCCAACATCTGCTCTCTGTAAGAATCATTCTGCACCTAGTCTCCAACGTCTGCTCTCTGTAACAGTCCTTCTGCACCCCAGTCTCCAACATCTGCTCTCTGCAAGGGTCCTTCTGCACCTCAGTCTCCAAACTCTGCTCTCTGTTATAGTCCTTCTGTACTGCAGTCTCTAACCTCTTCTCTCTTTAAAGGTCCTTCTGCACGCCAATTTCCAAACTCTGCTTTCTGTAACAGTCCTTCTGCACCTCAGATTCCAAACTCTGCTCTCTGTAACAGTCCTTCTAAGCCTCAGTTTGAAAACTCTGCTCTCTGCATCCTTCCTTCTGCACCCCAGACTCTGCTCCCTGTAACAGTCTTTTTGTATTGCAGTCTCAAACCTCTTCTCTTTGTAATGGTTCTTCTGCTCCACAATTGCTAACCTCTGCTTTCTGTTAAAGTCCTTCTGCACCCCAGTCTCTAACCTTTTCTCTCTGCAACGATCCTTGTGCATCTTAGTCTCTAAACTCTGCTCTCTGAAACAGTCCTTCTTTACCCCAGTATCAAACCTTTGCTCTCTGTAAAAGTCCTTCTCCAACTAAGTCTCCAACCTTTGCTATTTGTACTGGTCCTCCTGAACCCCAGTATTCAAACTCTGCTCTCTGTAACAATCTTTATGAACCTCAGTCTCAAACTTCTGCTGTCTGTAACGGTCCATCTGCACCCCAGTCTCCAACATCTTCTCTGTGCAATGGTACTTCTGCTCCCCAGTCTCCATCCTCTGCTCTCTGTAACAGTTTTTCTGCACCCCAGTCTCCAATCTCTGCTCTCTGTAACAGGCCTTCTTCACCCCAGTCTCCAATCTTTTCTCTCTGCAACGATCCTTCTGCACCCCAGTCTCCAAAATCTGCTCTCTGGAATGGTCCTTCTGCACCCCAGTCTCCACATTCTGCTCTCTGTAACAGTCCTTCTGCACTTCAGACTCCAACCTCTGCTCTCTGTAACAGTCCTTCTATGCCTCAGTCTGAAACCTCTGCTCTCTGCAAGGATCGTTCTGCATTCCAGTCTCCAACCTGTGCTTTATGTAACAATCCTTCTGCACTTCAGGCTCCAAACTCTGCTCTCTGCAACAGTCCTTCTGCACCCCAGTCTCCAACCTTCGCTCTCTGCCACAGTTTTTCTGCACCACAGTCTCCAACCTCTGCTCTCTGCAACATTTCTTCTGCACCCCCGTCTCCAACCTGTGCTCTCTGTAACTGTCCTGCTTTTCCCAGTCTCCACACTCTGCTCTCTGTAGCGATCCTTCTGCACCTCAGTCTTCAACCTCTGATCTCTGCAACAGTCCTTCTGCACCCCAGGCTCCAAGCTCTTCCCTCTGTAACAGTCCTTCTGAACATCAGTGTCTAAACTCTGCTCTCTGTAAAAATTCTTCTTCACCTCAGTCTCAAACCTCTTCTTTCTGTAACAGGCTTTCTGCACCCCAGTCTCCAAACTCTGCTCTCTATAACAGTTCTTCTGAACCCCCATCTGCAAATTCTGCACTCTGTAAAACTCCTTCTGCACCTCAGTCTCCAAACTCAGCTCTCTGTAACTATCTTTCTGCAACAGAGTCTGAATCCTCTTCTCTCTCCAAGATCCTTCTGTTCCTCAGTCTTCAACCTCTGCTCTCTGAAATGATCCTTCTGCACCCCAGTCTCCAACCTATGCTCTCTTAAGAGTCCTTCTGAAAATCAGGCTCTAACCTCTTCTCTCTGTAACAATCCTTCTGCACCTCAGTCTCCAACCTCTGCTTATTGTAACAGTCCTTCTGCATCCCAGTATCCAAACTCTGCTCTCTGTAACAGTCCTTCTATGCCTCAGTCTTAAACTTCTGCTCTCTGCAAGGATCCTTCTGCACCCCAGTCTCCAATTTGTTCTATGTGTAACAATCCTTCTGCACCCCATTCCCCAAACTCTGCTTTCTGTAAAAGTTCTTTTGTACTGCATTTTCCAACATCTGCTCTCTACAAGGGTCCTTCTGCACCCAAGTTTTCAACCTCTGTTATCTGCAACGATCCTTCTGCATCCCAGTCTCCAAAGTCTGCTCTCTGCAACTGTCCTTCTGCTACCCAATCTCCAAATTCTGCTCTCTGCTACAGTTCGTCTGCATCCCAGTCTCCAAACTCTGTTCTCTGCAACATTTATTTCTACACCCCAATCTCCAACTTTTGCTCTCTTTAACTGTCCACCTGCACCCCAGTCTCCAACCTCTGCTCTCTGCAACGATCCGTCTTCTCCCCAGGTTCCAACTTCTGCTCTCTGCAATGGTCCTTCTGCACCCCAGTTTCCAACCTCTGCTCTTTGTAACAGTCCTTCTGAACCTCAGTCTCCAAACTCTGCCTTCTGTAAGATCCTTCTGCAACCCATTCTTCGAACTCTGCTCTCTGTAACAGGCCTTCTGCACACCAGTCTTCAACCTCTGAGCTCTGTAACAGGCCTTCTGCACCCCAGTCTCCAATCTGTGCTCTCTGCAATGATCCTTCTTTTACCCAGTCCCAAACTCTGCTCTCTGTAACAGTCCTTCTGCAGCCCAGTCTCCAAAGTCTGCTCTCTGCAACAGTCCTTCTCTACCCCAGTCTCCAAACTCTGCTCTCGGTGACAGTTCTTCTGCACCCCAGTCTCCAAACTCTGCTCTCTGTAACACTCCTTCTGCCCCCAGTCTCCACCCTCTGATCTCTGTAAGAATCCTTCTTGACCTCAGTCTCCAACCTCTGCTCTCTAAAACAGTCCTTCTGCTCCTACGTCTCCAACCTCTATGCTCTGTAATAGTTCTTCAGCACCTCAGTCTCCAAACTCTGTTCTCTGTAAGATCCTTCTGCAAACCATTCTTCAAACTCTGCTTTCTGTAACGGTCCTTCTGAACCCCAGTCTTCAAACTCTGCTCTCTGTAACAGTCCTTCTGTACCACAGTCTCAAAACTCTGCTCCCTGTAATGGTCCTTCTGCACCCCAGTATCAAACTTCAGATTACTGTATCAGTTCTTCTGCACCCCAGTTTCCAACCTCTGCTCTCAGTAACTGTCTTTCTGCACCCGAGTCTCCAACCTCTGCTCTCTGTAACGTACTTTCTGCACCACAGTCTGAAACCTCTGCTCTCTGCAAGGATCCTTCTGCCCCTCACTCTCCAACCTCTGCTCTCTGCAATGATCCTTCTGTAACCCGGTCTCCAAACTCTGCTCTCTGTAAGAGTCCTTCTGCACTTCAGTCTTAAAACTCTGCTCTCTGTAACAATCCTTCTGCACCTCAGTCTCCAACCTCTGCTATCTTAAACAATCCTTCTGTACACCAGTCTCCAACCTGTGCTCTTAGTATCATGTCTTCTGCACCCCAGTCTCCAAAATCTGCTCTTTGTTAAAGGCCTAATGCACCCCAGTCTCCAACCTCTTCTCTCTGCAACGATCCTTCTGCACCTCATTCTCAAAACTCTGCTCTCTGCAACAGTCCTTCTGCACCGCAGTATCCAGACTCTGGTCTCTGTCAGATCCATTTGCATCCCAGTCTCCAACCTCTGCTCTCTGTAACAGTCCTTCTGCACCCCAGTATCAAAACTCTGCTCTCTGTAAAAGTCCTTCTGCAACTCAGTCTACAAATTTGCTTTTTGTATTGGTCCTTCTGCATCACAGTATTCAAACTTTGCTCTCTGGAACAATTGTTCTGCACCTCAGTCTTCAAAGTCTGCTCCTTGTAACAGTCCATCTGCACCCCAGTCTCAAACATCTGCTCTCTGGAACGGTCCTTCTGCACCCCAGTCTTTATACTCTGCTCTCTGTAACAGCCCGTCTGCACCTCAGACTCCAACCTCTTCTCTATGTAACAGTCCTACTATGCCTCAGTCTGAAACCTCTGCTCTCTGTAAAAGTCCTTCTGCAACTCAGTCTCCAAACTTTGTTCTTTGTAATGGTCCTTCTGCAAAACAGTATTAAAATTTTTCTCTCTGCAACAATCCTTCTGGTCCCCAGTTTCCAACCTTTGCTCTCTGAAAAAGTCCTTCTGAATCTCAGTCTACAAAATGCTTTCTCTAAGATCCTTCTGAAACCCTGTCTTGAAACTGTGCTATCTGTAACAGTGCTTCTGCACCCCAGTCTCCAAACTCTGCTCTCTGCAACGGTTCTTCCGCACACCAGTCTCCAACCTCTGTTCTCTACATCAGTCCTTCTGAACCCCAGTCTCCAACCTCTGCTCTTTGTAAGATCCTTCTTCACCCCGGTCTCCAAATTTTGCTTTCTATAACAGTCCTTCTGCACCTCAGTCTCCAACCTCTGCTCTCTGCTATGGTCCTTCTGCACCCCAGTAACCAACCTCTGTTATCTGCAACAGTCCTTCTGCACCCCAGGCTCCAAAATCTGCTCTCTGTAACAGTTCTTCTGTACCGCAATATCAAACCTCTGCTGTCTCTAACAGTCCTTCTGCACCCCAGTTTCCAAATTCTACTTTCCATATCAGTTATTCTGCACGCCAGTCTACAACCTCTGCTCTCTGTAACAGTTTTTCTGCGCCTCAGTCTCCAACCTCTGCTCTCTGCAACAGTCTTTCTGCACCCCAGTCTCCAACATCTTCTCTCTGCAACACTTCTGCTACACCCCAGTCTCCAACGTTTGCTCACTGCTACAGTTCTTCTGCACCTCAGTCTCTAACATCTGCTCTCTGCAAAAGTCATTCTGCATCTCACTTTCCAACCTCTGCTCTCTGTAATGATCCTTCTGCAACTCAGTCTCCAACCTCTGCTCTCTGTGACAATTCTTCTGCACCCTAGTCTCCAAAATCTGCTTACTGCATCGATTCTTATTCTACCCAGTCTCGAACCTCTGCTCCATGTAACAGTTTTTTTGTAACGCAGTCTCCAACCTCTTCTCTCTGCAACGATTTTTCTGCACCTCAGTCTCTAAACTCTGCTCTCTGCAACAGTCCTTCTGCACCCCAGTCTCCAAATTCTGCTCTCTGTAAGATCCATTTGCATCCCAGTCTCCAACCTCTGCTCTCTGTAACAGTTTTTCTGCACCCCAGTATCCAAACTCTGCTCTCTGTAAAAGTCTTTTTGCAACTCAATCTCCAAACTTTGCTCTCTGTAACAATTCTTCTGCACCTCAGTCTCCAACGTCTGCTCCTTGTAACAGTCCATCTGCACCCCAGGCTCCAACATCTGTTCTCTAGAGCGGTCCTTCTGCATCCCAGGCTCCAAACTCTGCTCTCTGTAACAGTCCTTCTGCACCTCAGACTTTAACCTCTGCTCTCTGTAACAGTCCTTCTATGCCTCAGTCTGAAACATCTGCTCTCTGCAAAGATCCTTCTGCACCCCAGTCTTCAACCGGTGCTATATTTAACAATCCTTCTGCATCCCAGGCTCCAAACTCTGCTCTCTGTAACAGTTCTTCTTTACTGCAGTCTTCAACCTCTGCTCTCTGCCATGGTGCTTCTTCAACCCAGTCTTCAACTTCACCTTTCTGTATCAGTTCTTCTGCACCCCAGACTCCAACCTCTGCTCTCAGTAACAGTCCTTCTGCACCCCAGTCTCCAACTTCTGCTCTCTGCACATTTCTTTTGCACCCCAGTCTCTATCTGTGCTCTCTGTAACTGTCCTCCTGCACCCCAGTCTCCAACCTCTGCTCTCTGTAACGTACTTTCTGCACCACAGTCTGAAACCTCTGCTCTCTGCAACCAACTTTCTGCCCCTCACTCTCCAAACTCTAGTCTCTGCAATGATCCTTCTGCACCCCAGTCTCCAAACTCTGCTCTCTGTAAGAGTCCTTCTGCACTTCAATCTCAAACCTCTGCTCTCTGTAACAATCCTTCTGCACTTCAGTCTCCAACCTCTCTATCTGTAACAATCCTTCTGCACCCCAGTCTTCAAACTCTGCTCTGTATAACAGGTCTTCTGTTCCCCAGTCTCCAACCTCTTCTCTCTGCAATGATCCTTCTCCACTTCAGTCTCCAAACTCTGCTCTCTGCAACAGTCCTTCTGCAAACCAGTCTTCAACCGCTGCTCTCTGTAAGATCCTTCTTCATCCCAGTCTCCAAATTTTGCTCTCTATAACAGTCCTTCTGCACCTCAGTCTCCAAACTCTGCTCTCTGCTATGGTCCTTTTGCACCCCAGTAACCAACCTCTGTTCTCTGCAACAGTCCTTCTGTACCCCATGCTTCAAAATCTGCTCTCTGTAATAGTTCTTCTGTACAGCAGTCTCCAACCTCTGCTGTCTCTAACAGTCCTTCTGCACCCCAGTCTCCAAACTCTACTTCCCATATCAGTTATTCCGCACCCCAGTCTCCAACCTCTGCTTTCTATAACAGTCCTTCTGAAACTCAGTCTTCAACCTCTGCTCTCTGCAACAGTTCTTCTACACCCCAGTCTCAAACATCTTATCTCTGCAACAGTCCTTCTATACCCAGTCTCCAAACTCTGCTCGCGGCTACAGTCCTTTTGCATCCCAGTCTCCAACCTCTGCTCTCTGTAACAGTCCATCTGGACCTCAGTCTTTAACCTCTGCTCTCTGCAACAGTCCTTCTGCACCCCAGTCTACAAACTCTGCTCTCTGCTACAGGCCTTCTACACCGCAGTCTCCAACCTCTGCTCTCTGCAACATTTCTTCTGCACCCCAGTCTTCAACCTGTGCTCTCTGTAACTGTCCTGCTGCCCCCCAGTCTCCACCCTCTGCTCTCTGTAGCGATCCTTCTGCACCTCAGTCTTCAACCTCTGATCTCTGCAACGATCCTTCTTCACCACAGTCTCCAACCTTTGCTGTCTGCAACAGTACTTCTGCAGCCCTGTCTCCAAGCTCTGCTCTCTGTAACAGCCCTTCTGCACATCAGTGTCTAAACTCTGCTCTCTTTGAAAATTCTTCTTCACCTCAGTCGTCAAATTCTTCTCCCTGAAACAGGCCTTCTGAACCACAGTCTCCAACCTCTGCTCTCTGTAACAGTTCTTCTGAACCCCAATCTGCAAATTCTGCACTCTGTAAAACTCCCTCTGCACCTCAGTCTCCAAACTCTGCTCTCTGTAATGATCTTTCTGCACCACAGTCTGATACCTCTGCTCTCTGCAACATCCTTCTGTCCCTCAGTTTCCAACCTCTGCTCTCTGCGTTGATCCTTCATAACCCCAGTCTCCCACCTCTGCTCTCTTAGGAGTTCTTCTGCCCCTCACTCTTCAACCTCTGCTCTCTGAAATGATCCTTCTGCACCTCAGTCTCCAAACTCTGCTCTCTGTAAGAGTCCTTCTTCACATGAGACTCAAACCTCTGCTCTCTGTAACCATCCTTCTGCACCTCATTCTCCAACCTCTCTATCTGTAACAATCATTCTGCACACCAGTCTACAACCTCTGCTCTGTATAACAGGTCTTCTGCACCCCAGTCTCCAACCTCTTCTCTCTGCAATGATCCTTCTTAACCTCAGTCTCCAAACTCTGCTCTCTATAACAGTCCTTCTACACCTCAGTCTCCAACCTCTGCTCTCTTCTATGGTCCTTCTGCACCCCAGTAACAAACCTCTGTTCTTTGCAACAGTCCTTCTGTACAACATGCTACAAAATCTGCTCTCTGTCACAGTTCTTCTGTCCAGCAGTCTCCAAACTCTGCTGTCTCTAACAGTCCTTCTGCACCCCAGTCTCCAAACTCTGCTCTCTGCAACAGTCCTTCTGCACCCCAGTCTCCAACATCTTCTCTTTGCAACAGTCCTTCTACACCCCAGTCTCCACACTCTGCTCGCTGCTACAGTACTTCTGCACCCCAGTCTCCAAACTCTGCTCTCTGTAACAGTCCATCTGCACCTCAGTCTCTAACGTCTGCTCTCTGCAACAGTCCTTCTGCACCCCAGTCTCCAACCTCTGGTCTCTGCTACAGTCCTTCTGCACCGCAGTCTCCAACCTCTGCTCTCTGCAACATTTCTTCTACAGCCCAGTCTCCAACCTCTGCTCTCTGTAACTGTCCTGCTGCCCCCAGTCTCCACCCTCTGCTCTCTCTAGCGATCCTTCTGCACCTTAGTCTTCAACCTCTGATACCTGCAATGATCCTTCTTAACCACAGTCTCCAACCTCTTCTCTCTGCAGAAGTCCTTCTGCACCCTAGTTTGGAGACTGCAATGCAGACGAACTGTAGCAGAGAGCAGTCTTTGGACATTGGGTAGCAAAATGACTGTTGCAGATATCAGACTTTGGAGACTGGGATGTAGAAGGATCCTTGCAGAGAGCAGAGGTTGGAGACTGGGGTGTAGAAGGACTGTTGCAGAGAGCAGAGGTTGGAGACTGAAGTGCAGAATGACTATTCCAAAGAGCAGAGGTTGGAAATTTGGCTGCAGAAGGACACTTGCAGAGAGCAGAGTTTGGAGACTGCGGTACAGAAGAAGTGTTACAGAAAGCAGAGTTTGGATCCTGAGGTGCAGAAAGATTGTTACAGATAGCACAGATTGGAGACTGGGGTGCAGATGGATTGTTTCAGAGAGCAAAGTTATCAGACTGAGGCATAGAAGGACTGTTTCAGAGAGCAGAGGTTGGAGTCTGAGGTGCAGAAGGACTGTTACAGAGAGAAGACTTATGAGACTGGGGTGCAGAAAGACCGTTGCACAAAGCAGATGTTGGAGACTGGGGTGCAGATGCACTGTTACAGAGAGCAGACATTGGAGACTGAGGTGCAGAAAGATTGTTATAAAGAGCAGAGTTTGAATACTGGGGTGCAGAAGGACCATTACAAAGAGCAAAGGTTGGAGACTGAGTTGGAGAAGGACTTTTACAGAGAGCAGAGGTATGATACTGGGGTGAAGAAGGACTGTTGCAGAGATCAGAGTTTAGAGACTGAGGTGCAAAAGGATCTTTGCAGAGAGAAGAGGTTAGAGACTGGGGTGCAGAAGGACTTTAACAGAAAGCAGAGTTTAGCAATTGGGAAGCAGAAGAACTGTTACAAAGAGAAAAGGTTGGAGACTGCGATACAAAAGGACTGTTACAGGGAGCAGAGATTTGAGACTGGGTAGAATAAGAATCGTTGCAGAGAGCAGATTTTGGAGACTGGGGTGCAGAAGGACTGTCACAGAGAGCAGATTTTGAAGACTGAGTTGCATAAAGACTGTTGCAGAGAGCAGAGGTTGGAGACTGAGGTGGAGAAGGATCGTTGCAGAGAGAAAAGGTTGGAGACTGGGGTGCAGAAGGCCTATTACAGAGAGCAGGGTTTGAGACTGGGGTGCGGAAGACCTTCTAAAGAGAGCAGCGGTTGGAGATTGTGGTGCAGAAGGATTGTTACAGATAGCACAGTTTGGAGACTGGGGTGCCGAAGGATCGATGCAGAGAGCAGAGGTTTCAGACTGAAGCTTAGAAAGACTGTTACAGAGAGCAGAGGTTGGAATCTGAGGTGCAGAAGGACTGTTACAAAAAGCAGAATTTGGCAATTGGCGTGCAGAAGGACCGTTATAGAGAGAAGAGTTTGGAGACTGCAGTACAGAAGTACTATTACAGAGAGCAGAGTTTGGAGACTGGGGTGCAGAAGGACCGTTGCAGAGAGCCGATGTTGGAGACTGGGGTGCAGAAGGACTCTTACAGAGAGAAGACGTTGGAGACTAGGTGCAGAATGATTGTTACAGAGAGCAGATGTTGGAGACTGCGGTTTAGAAGGAGCATAAAAGAGAGAAAAATTTGGAGACTGAAGTGCAGAAAGAATTTTACAGAGAGCAGTGGTTGGATACTGGGGTGCAGAAGGACTGTGACAGAGAGCAGAGGTTGGAGACTGAGGTGCAGAAGGATGTTAGAGAGAGAAGAGGTTTGAGACTGAGGTGCAGAAGGACTCTTAAGAGAGCATAGGTTGGAGACTGGGGTGCAGAAGGATCATTGCAGAGAGCAGAGGTTGGAGACTGAGGGACAGACGGATGTTGCAGAGAGCAGAGGTTTCAGACTCTGGTGCAGAAAGATTGTTACACAGAGCAGCGTTAGGAGACTGAGGTGCAGAAGGAGTTTTACAGAGTTCAGCTTTTGAAGATTGGGGTTCAGAAGAACTGTTACAGAGAGCAGAGGTTAAAGACTGGGGTGCAGAAGGCCTGTTACACAGAGAAGTGTTTGGCGACTGAGGTGAAGAAGAATTTTTACAGAGAGCAGAGTTTAGACACTGATGTGCAGAAGGACTTTTACACAGAGCAAAGCTTGGAGACTGGGGTGTAGAAGTACTGTTGCAGAGAGCAGAGGTTGGAGACTGTTGTGAAGAAGGATCGTTGCAGAGATCAGAGGTTGAAGACTGAGGTGCAGAAGGATCGTTACAGAGAGCAGAGGGTGGAGACTGGGGGGCAACAAGACAGTTACAGAGAGCGAAGGTTGGAGACTGTGGTGCAGAAGAAATGTTGCAGAGAGCAGAGGTTGGAGACTGTGGTGCAGAAGGACTGTAGCAGAGAGCAGATGTTGGAGATTGGGGTGCAGAAGGACTGTTGCAGAGAGTAGACGTTAAAGACTGGGATGCAGAAGGATCCTTGCAGAGAGAAGACGTTTGAGATTGAGGTGCAGATGGACTGTTACAGAGAGAAGAGTTTGGAGAATTGGGTGTAGAAGGACTGTAGCAGCGAGCAGAGGGTTGGAGCCTGGGGTGTAGATGGACTGTTGCAGAGAGAAGATGTTGGAGACTGGGGTGCAGAAGGACTGTTGCAGAGAGCAGAGGTTTGGAGACTGAGGTGCAGAAGGACTGTTAGAGACAGCAGAGGTTGGAGACTGCTGGATAGAAGAACTGTTACAGAGAGCAGATTTTGGAGCATGGGGTACAGAAGAACTGTTTCAGAGAACAGAAGTTTGGTTAATGTGGTGCAGAAAGACCATAGAATAGAGCAGAGTTTGAAGACTGAGGTATAGAAGGACTGTTATAGAGATCAGAGTTTGGAGACTGAGTTGGAGAAGGATCATTGCAGAGAGAAGAGTTTGGAGACTGGGCTTCAGAAGACCTGTTATACAGAGCAGAGGTTGGAGACTGGCGTGCAGAAGGATTGTTAGAGATAGAGAGGTTGGAGACAGAGGTGCAGAAAGATTGTTAGAGACAGCAGATGTTGGAGACTGCTTGACAGAAGAACTATTACAGAGAGCAGATTTTGGAGTATTGGGTACAGAAGGACTGTTTCAGAGGACAGAGGTTGGTTACTGGGGTGCAGAAGGACTATTGCAGAGAGCAGAGGTTGGAGACTGAGGTGCAGTAGGACTGTTATAGAGAGCAAAGGTTGGAGAGTGGGGTGAAGAAGGATCTTACAGAGAGCAGAGGTTGAAGACTGGGTTGCGGAAGGACTGTTGCAGAGAGCAGAGTTTAGAGACTGAGACGGAGAAGGATCATTGCAGAGAGAAGAGGTTGGAGACTGGGGTGCAGAAGACCTGTTATACAGAGCAGAGGTAGGAGACTGTTGGGCAGAAGGATTGTTAAAGATAGAGAGCTTGGAGACTGAGGTGCAGAAGGATTGTTACAGAGAGCAGAGGTTTGAGATTGAAGTGCAGAAGGACTCTTACACAGAGCTGAGTTTGGAGACTGGGTTACACAAGGATCATTGCAAAGAGCAGAGGTTGGAGAGTGAGGGGCAGAAAGTTCATTGCAGAGAGCAGAGGTTTCAGATTGTGGTGCAGAAAGTATGTTACAGAGAGCAGAGGTTGGAGACTGGGGTGCAGAAGACAGTTACAGAGAGCACAGATAGAGACTTGGGTGGAGAAGAAATGTTGCAGAGAGCAGAAGTTGGAGACTGGGTGCAGAAGGACCTTTACTGAGAGCAGAGGTTGGAGTCTGGGGTGCATAAGGATTGTTACATATAGCACCGGTTGGAGACTGGGGTGCCGAAGGATCTTTGCAGAGAGCAGAGGGTTAAAACTGAGGCATAGAAGGACTGTTACAGAGAGCAGAGCTTAAAGTCTGAGGTGCAGAAGGACTGTTACAGAGAGCAGAATTTGGAGACTGGGGTGCAGAAGGACCGCTCTAGAGAACAGATGTTGGAGACTGGGGTGCAGATGGACTCTTACAAGGAGCAGACGTTGGATACTGAGGTGCAGAAGAATTGTTACAGAGAACAAAGTTTGAATACTGTGGTGCAGAAGGACCATTAAAAAGAGCAAAGTTTGGAGACTGAGTTGCAGAAGGACTTTTACAGAGATCAGAGTTTTGATACTGGGGTGCAGAAAAACTGTTAAAGAGGGCAGAGGTTGGAGACTGGGAGGCAAATGGATCTTACAGAGAGCAGAGTCTGGAGCCTGGGGTGCAGAAGAACTGTTGAAGAGAGCAGAGTTTAGAGATTGAGGTGCAGAAGGATCGTTGCAGAGAGAAGAAGTTTGAGACTGCGATACAAAATCTGTTACAGGGAGCAGAGTTCGAGACTGGGTAGAAGAAGAATCGATGCAGAGAGCAGATTTTGGAGACTGGGGTGCAGAAGTATTGTCACAGAGAGCAGAGGTTGGAGAATGAGTTGCAGAACTATTGCTACAGAGAGCAGAGTTTGGAAAGTGAGGTGCAAAAAAACTGTTGCAGAGAGCAGAGGTTTAAGACTGAGGTGCAGAAGGATCGTTGCAAAGAGAAAAGATTGGAGACTGGGGTGAAGAAGGCCTGTTACAGAGAGCAGAGTTATGAGACTGGGGTTCAGAAGGACTGTAGCAGTGAGCAGAGGTTGGAGACTGGGGTGTAGAAGTAGTGTTGCAGGGAGAAGATGTTGGAGACTGGGGTGCAGAAGGTCTGTTTGCTGAGAGCAGAGGTTGGAAACTGAGGTGCAGAAAAACTGTTACAGAGAGAATAGGTTGAAGACTGGCGTGTGGAATAACTGATATGGAAAGTAGAATTTGGAGACTGGCGTGCAGAAGAACTGTTAGCGACAACAGAGGTTTGATATTGCGGTACAGAAGAACTGTTACAGAGAGCAGATTTTGGAGCCTGGGGTGCAGAAGACTGTTGCAGAGAACAGAGGTTGGTTACTGGGGTGCAGAAGGACCATAGCAGAGAGCAGAGTTTAGAGACTGAGGTGCAGAAGGACTGTTGTAGAGAGCAAAGATTGGAGACCGGTGTGAAGAAGGATCTTACAAAGAGCAGAGGTTGGAGACTGAGGTGCAGAAGGATTGTTCCAGAGTGCAGAGGTTTGAGACTGAAGTGCAGAAGGACTCTTACAGAGAGCAGAGTTTGGAGACTGGGGTGCAGAAGGATCATTGCAGAGAGAAGAGGATGGAGACTGAGGTGCATTAGGCCTTTAACAGAGAGCAGAGTTTGGAGACTTGGGTGCAGAAAATCTGTTACAAATAGCAGAGGTTTGAGACTGGTGTGCAGAAAGATTGTTACAGATAGCAGAGGTTGGAGACTGAGGTGCAGAAGGACTGTTACAGAGTGCAGAGTTTTGAGACTGAAGTGCAGAAGGACTCTTACAGAGAGCAGAGTTTGGAGACTGGGGTGCAGAAGGATCATTGCAGAGAGCAGAGGTTGGAGAGTGAGGGCAGAAGGATCATTGCAGAGAGCAGAGGTTTCAGAGTGTGGTGCAGAAAGTACGTTACAGAGAGCAGAGTTTGGAGACTGGGGTACAGAAGGACAGTTACTGAAAGAAGAGGTTGGAGACTGGGGTGCAGAAGAACTTATACAAAAATCATATGTTGGAGACTGGGGTGCAGAAGAACCATTACAGAGAGCAGAGGTTTGAGACTGCGGTACAGAAGGACTGTTACAGAGAGCAGATTTTGGAAACTAGCGTGCAGAAGGACTAATGCAGAGAATAGATGTTGGAGACTGGGGTGCAGACCGAACATTGCAGAGAGAAGAGGTTAGAGACTCAGGTGCAGAATGATTGTTACAGAGATCAGAGGTAGGATACTGGGGTGCAAAATGACTGATACAGAGAGCATAGGTTTGGCAATGGGGTTCAGAAAGCCTGTTACAGAGAGCAGAGGTCGGATACTGAGGTGCTGAAGGATCATTACAGAGAGCAGAGTTTGAAAACTGAGGTGCAGAAGGACTGTTACAGAGAGCAGAGGTCGGATACTGAGGTGCTGAGCGATCATTACAGAGAGCAGAGGTTGGAGACTGAGGTGCAGAAGGACTGTCACAGAGAGGAGAGGTTGGAGACAGGGGTGAAGAAGGATTCTTACAAAGAGCAGAGGATGGAGAGTGTGGTGCAGAACGAGTGATACAGACAGCAGATAATGGAGATTGGGGTGCAGAAGGAGTGTTACCAAGAGCAGAGTTTGTAGATTGGTGTCCAGAAAAACTGTTACTGAGAGTAGAGTTTGGAGACTGGGGTGCAGAATGTGTGTTACAGAGAGCAGTGTTTGGAGACTAAGGTGCAGAAGGACAGTTACAGAGAGCACAGATAGAGACTGGGGTCCATAAGAAATGTTGCAGAGAGCAGAAGTTGGAGACTGGGGTGCAGAAGAACTGATACAGAAAGCTGAAGTTGGAGACTGGGTTGCAGAAGGACCGTTGTAGAGAGCAGAGGTTGGAGACTGCAGTACAGAAGAACTGTTACAGAGAGCAGAGTTTGGAGCCTGAGGTGCAGAAGGATTGTTACAGATAGCACAGGTTGGAGACTGGGGTGCAGAATGATCTTTGCATAGAGCAGAGGTTTCAGACTGAGGCATAGAAGGACTGTTACAGAGAGCAGAGGTTGGAGTCTGAAGTGCAGAAGGACTGTTACAGAGAGCAGAGTTTGGAGACTGGGGTACAGAAGGACCGCTCCAGAGAGCAGATGTAGGAGACTGGGGTGCAGATGGACTGTTACAAGGAGCAGAGGGTGGAGACTTAGGTGCAGAAGGATTGTTACAGAGAGCAGAGTTTGAATACTGGGGTGCAGAAAGACCATTAGAAAGAGCAAAGGTTGGAGACTGAGTTGCAGAAGGACTTTTACAGAGAGCAGAGGTTGGATACTGTGGTGCAGAAGGACTGTTACACAGAACAGAGGTTGGATACTGGAATGTAAATGGATCTTAGATAGAGCAGAGTCTGGAGACTGGGGTGCAGAAAGAGTGTTGCAGAGAGCAGAGGTTGGAGACTGACCTGCAGAAGATCGTTGCAGAGAGAAAAGATTGAGAATGGGGTGAGAAAGGTCTGTTACAGAGAGCAGAGTTTGGAGACTGCGGTGCAGAAAGACTGTAGCCATGAGCAGAGGTTGGAGACTGGAATGTAGAAGGACTGTTGCAGAGAGAAGTTATTGGAGACTGGGGTGCTGAAGGACTGTTGCAGAGAGCAGAGTTTGGAGACTGAGTTGCAGAAGGACTGTTACAGACACCAGAGGTTGGAGACTGGGTTGCAAAATAACTGATATGGAAAGTATAGTTTGGAGACTGGGGTGAAGAAGGACTGTTAGAGACAGCATAAGTTGGAGATTGCGGTACAGAAGAATTGTTACAGAGAGCAGATTTTTGGAGCCTGGGGTGCAGAAGAACTGTTTCAGAGAACAGAGGTTGGTTACAGGAGTGCAGAAAGACCATAGCAGAAAACAGAGGTTGGAGACTGAGGTGCAGAAAGACTGTTATTGAGAGCAAAGTTTGGATACCTGGGTGAAGAAGGATCTTACAGAGAGCAGAGGTTGGAGACTGGGGTGCAGAAGTACTGTTGCAGAGAGCAGAGTTTCGAGACTGAGGTGCAGAAGGATCATTGCAGAGAGAAGAGGTTAGAGACTGGGGTGCATTAGGCCTTAACAGAGAGCAGAGTTTTAAGACTGGGGTGCAGAAAACCTGTTACAAAGAGCAGAGGTTGGAGACTGAGGTGCAGAAGGATTGGTACAGAGAGCAGAGGTTTGAGACTGAAGTGCAGAAGGACTCTTACAGAGAGCAGAGTTTAGAGACTGGGGTGCAGAAGGATCATTGCAGAGAAAAGAGGTTGGAGAGTGAGGGGCAGAAGGATCTTTGCAGCGAGCAGAGGTTTCAGAATGTGGTGCAGAAAGTACGTTACAGAGAGCAGAGGTTAGAGACTGGGGTGCAGAAGACAGTTACAGAAAGCATAGATGGAGTCTCGGATGCAAAAGAAATGTTGCAGAGAGCAGAAGTTATAGACTGGGGTGCAGAAGGACGGTTGCAGAGAGCAGAAGTTGGATACTAGGGTGCAGAACAACTTTTGCATAGGGAAGAGGTTGGAGACTGCGGTTCAGAAGGACTGTTACAGGGAGCAGAGGTTGGAGACTTGGGTTTAGAAGGACTGATGCAGAGAACAGAGGTTGGAGACTGGTGTGCAGAAGAACCGTTGCAGACAGCAGAGTTTGGAGACTTGGGTGCAGAAGCACTGTTACAGATAGCAAAGTTTCGAGACAGGGTTGCAGAAGGATCTTACAGAGAGCATTTTGTAGACTGAGGTTCAGAAGGACTGTTTCAGGGACCAAAGTTTGGAAACTGGGGTGCAGAAGGATTGTTGCAGAGAGTAGAGTTTTCAGACTGAGGTACAGAAAGAGTGTAGCAGAGAGAAGATGTTGGATCCTAGGGTGCAGAAGGACTGTTACAAAGAGGAGATTTTGGAGACTGGGGTGCAGAAGGATCATTGCAGTGAGCACAGGTTGGATACTGGGGGGCAGAACACCTGTTACAGAGAGCAGAGTTTGAAGACTGGGGTGCAGAAGGCCTGTTACAGAGAGCAGAGTTTCGAGACTGGGGTGGATAAGGACTGTTACAGAGAGCAGAGTTTAAAGAATGGTTTGCAGAAGGATCTTACAGAGAATAGAGTTTGGGGACTGAGGTGCAGAAGGACTTTTACAGACCATAGAGTTTGGAGACTTAGGAGCAGAAGGATTGTTGTACAGAGCAGAGGTTGGAGACTGAGGTCAAACAGAATTCTTACAGAGATCAGAGAGTGGAGACTGGGGAGCAGAAGGAGTGTTACAGAGAGCAGAGTTTGGAGACTGGGGTGTAGAAGAACTGTTACCGAGAGCAGAGTTTAGAGACTGGGGTGCAGAAGGACTGTTGCAGAGAGCAGAATTTGGAGACTGAGGTGTAGAAGAACTATTACAAAGAGCAGAGGTTGGAAACTGGGGTGCAGAAAAATCCTAGCAGAGAGCAGATTTTGGAACCTGGGGAGATATAGGATCGTTGCAGAGAGCAGAGGTTGGAGACTTGGGTGCAGAAGGACCCTTACAAATTGCAGAACTTCGAGACTGATGTGGAGAAGGACATTTACAGAGAGCAGAGGTTTGAGACTGGGGTGCAAAATGATTCTTACAAAGAGGAGAGCATGGAGACTGGGGTGCAAAAGGAGTTTTACAGAGTGCAGAGTTTTGAGATTGGGTTTCAGAAAAAATGTTACAGAGAGCAGAGGATGGAGACTGGGGTGCAGGAGGCCTGTTACAGGAAACAGAGTTTGGAGACTGAGGTGAAAAAGAATTTTTACAGAGAGCAGAGTTTGGACACTGATGTGCAGAAGGACTGTTACAGAGAGCAGAGCTTGTAGACTGGGGTGCAGAAGGACTGTTGCAGACAGCAGAGGTTGGAGACTGTGGTGAAGAAGGATCGTTGCAGAGAGCAGAGGTTGAAGACTGAGGTGCAGAAGGATCGCAACAGAGAGCAAAGATTGAAGACTGGGGTGGAGCAGGACAGTTGCAGAGAGCACTGGTTTGAAACTGGGGTGCAGAAGAAATGTTGCATAGAGCAGAGGTTTGAGACTGGGGTGAAGACGGACTGTAGCAGAGAGCAGAGTTTTGAGACTGGGGTGCAGAACGACCGTTATGGAGAGCAGATATTGAAGACTGGGGTGCCCAAGGACTGTTACAGAGAGCAGACGTTGGAGAATGAGGTGCAGAAGGATTGTTACAAAGAGCTGAGGTTTGATACTAGGGTGCAGAATGACCATTACAAAGATCAATGTTAGGAGATTGAGGTGCAAAAAAACTTTTACAGAGAGAATAGGTTGGATACTGGGTAGCAGTAGTACTGTTACAGAGAGCAGAGGTTGGAGTCTGTTATGCAAATAGATCATACAGACAGCAGAGTCTGCATATTGGGGTGCAGAAGGACTGTTGCAGAGAGCAGAGTTTAGAGACTGAGCTGCAGAAGGATCCTTGAAGAGAGAAGAGGTTAGAGACTGGGGTGCAGAATGACTGTTACAGAAAACCTAGGTTGGCATTCTGGAGCAGAAAGACCGTTACAAAGAGAAGAGGTTGGAGACTGTGATACAGAAAGACTGTTAGAGGGAGCAGAGGTTGGAGACTGGGTAGAAGAAGGATCCTTGCAGAGAGCAGATGTTGGAGACTGGGTTGCAGAAAGACTGTCACAGAGAGCAGAGGTTGGAGACTGAGTAACAGAAGGATCGTTACAGAGAGCATAGTTAGGAGACTGGGGTCAGAAAGACAGTTACAAAGAGAAACGTTTAGAGACTGGGGTGCAGAAAAAATGTTGCAGAGAGCAGAGGGTTGAGCCTGGGGTGCAGAAGGACTGTTGCAGAGAGAAGAGGTTAAAGACTGAGGTGCAGAAGGACTGATACAAGAAGCAGACGTTGGAGACTGGAGTGCAAAAGGACCTTTACAGAGAGCAGATGTTGGAGACTGAAGTACAGAAGGACTGTTACAGAGAGCAGATGTTGGAGACTTGGGTGCAGAAAGACTGATGCAGAGAACAGAGGATGGAGACTGGGGTGCAGATGAACCATTGCAGAGAGCAGAGGTTGGAGTCTGAGGTGCAGAAGGATTGTTAGAGAGAGCAGAGGTTGGAGACTTGGGTGCGGAAGGACTGGTGCAGAGAGCAGACGTTGAAGACTGGGATGCAAAAGGATCATTGCAGAGAGCGGAGTTTGGAGACTGGGGTGCAGAAGGATTGTTACAGAGAGCAGAGTTTGAATACTGGGGTGCAGAAGGACCATTACAAAGAGCAAAGGTTGGAGACTGAGTTGCAGAAGGACTTTTACAGAGAGAAGAGTTTGGATACTGGGATGCAGAAGGACTGTAGCAGAGAGCAGAGGTTGGAGACTGGGGTTTAGAAGGACTGTTGCAGAGAGCAGTGCTTGGAGACTGAGGTGCAGAAGGATCGTTGCAGAGAGAAGAGGTTGGAGACTGGGGTGCAGAAAGCCTGTTACAGAGAGCAGAGTTTGGAGAATGAGATGAAGAAGGATCATTGCAGAGAGAAGAGGTTGGAGACTGGGGTGCAGAAGACTTGTTACAGAGAGCAGAGGTTGGAGACTGGGGTGCAGAAGGATTGGTACAAAGAGAAGAGGTTGAAGACTAGGTGTAGAAGGACTGTTACAGATTTCAGAGTTTGGAAACTGTGGTGCAGAAAGATCGTTGCAAAAAGCAGAGTTTGGAGACTGAGTTGCAGAAGAATCGTCACAGAGAGCAGAGGTTGTTGACTGGGGTCAGAAAGACAGTTACAGAGAGCACAGTTTGGAAACTGGGGTGCAGAAGAAATGTTGCGGTGAGCAGAGATTGGAGACTGCGGTACAGGAGTACTGTTACAAAGAGCAGAGGGTGGTGACTGGGGTGCAGAAGGAATGTAACCTAGAGTAGAGTTTGGAAACTAAGGTTCAGTAGGATGTTAAAGAGATCAGAGGCTGGAGACTGGTGTCAGAAGGACTGTTGCAGAGAACAGATGTTGGAGACTTCGGTGCAGAAGGATTGTTGCAGAGAGCAGAGGTTGGAGACTGAGGTGCAGAAGGATCGCTACAGAGAGCAGAGTTTGGAGACCGGGGTGCAGGAGGATAGTTATAGAGAGCACAGGTTGGAGACTGGGGTGCAGAAGAAATGTTGAAGAGAGCTGAGGCTGGAGACTGGGGTGCAGAAGGACTGTAGCAGAGAGCAGAATTTGGAGACTGGGGTGTAGAAGGACTGTTACAGAAAGCAGACGTTGGAGACTGGGATGCAGAAGGATCATTGCAGAGAGCAGATGTTGGAGACTGGTGTGAAGAAGGACTTTTTCACAAAGCAGAGGTTGGACACTGGGGTGCAGAAGGACTGTTGCAGAGAGCAGAGGTTGGAGACTGGGGTGTAGAAGTACTTTTGCAGAGAGAAGAGGTTGGAGACTGGGATGCAGAAGGCTTGTTACAGAGTGCAGAGTTTGGAGACTGGGTTGCAGGAGACCTGTTACAGAGAGCAGATGTTGGGGACAGGGGTGCTGAAGGATTGTTACAGATAGCACACTTTGGAGACTGGGGTTTAGAAGGATTGTTGCAGAGAGCAGAAGTTTCAGATTGAGGCTTAGAAGGACTGTTAAAGATAGCAGCGGATGGAAATTGGGATGCAAAAGTACCGTTATAGAGAGAAGAGGTTAAAGACTGCGGTACAGAAGGACTGTTAAAGAGAGCAGAGTTTGGAGACTGGGGTGCAGAAGGACCCTTGCAGAGAGCAGATGTTGGAGACTGGCGTGAAGAAGGACTGTAACAGAGAGCACAGGATGGAGACTGGGGTGCAGAAGAAATGTTGCAGAGAGCAGAGTTTGGAGACTTGGTTGCAGAAGGACTGATACAGAGAGCAGAGGTTAGAGACTGGGGTGCAGAAGAACCATTTCAGATTGCACAGGTTGGATACTGAGGTGCCGAAAGACTTTTACAGAGAGGAGCGGTTGGAGACAGGGGTGTCAAAGGATTCTTACAGAGAGCAGAGAATAAAGACTGGGGTGCAGAAGGACTGTTTCAGAGAGCAGAGTTTGGAGCCTGAGGTTCAGAAGTACTGTTACAGAGAGCAGAGTTTGGAAACTGGTATGTAGCAAGACCATTGCAGAGAGCAGAGGTTGGAGCCTGGGGAGAAGAAGGATCATTGCAGAGAGCAGATGTTGGAGACTGGGTGCAGAAGGACTATTAAAGAGGGCAGAGGTTGGAGACTGAGGTGCAGAAAGATCATTTCTGAGTGCAGAGGTTTGAGACTGGGGTGCAAAAGGACTGTTACAGATTGCAGAACTTGGAGACTTAAGTGCAGAAGACTTTTACAGAGAAGAGAGTTTGGAGACTAGGGTGCAAAAGGACTCTTACACTGAGCAAAGGATGAAAACTGGGGTGCAGAATGATCGTTGCAGAGAGCAGAGGTTGGAGAATGAGGTGCAGAATGATCGCTACAGAGAGCAGAGTTTGGAGACTGGGGTGCAGCAGGACGGTTACAGAGAGCACAGGTTGGACACTTGGGTGCAGAAAAAATGTCACAGAGAACAGAAGTTGGAGACTGGGGTGCAGAAGTACTGTAGCAGAGAGAAGAGGTTGGAGACTGGGGTGCAGAAGGACTGTTGCAGAGAGCAGATGTTGAAGACTGAAATGCAGAAGGATCATTGGAGAGAGCAGAGGTTGGAGACTGCAGTTTAGAAGGACTGTTACAGAGAGCAGAGGTTGGAGACTGAGGTGCAGAAGGACTGTTTCAGAAAGCATAGGTTGGCAATTAAGTTGCAGAAGTACCGTTATAGAGAGAAGAGGTCGGAGAATGCGGTACAGAAAAACTGTTAGAGAGAGCAGAGTTTGAAGACTTGATGTAGAAGGACTGTTGTAGAGAGCAAATGTTGGAGACTAGGGTGCAGAAGGACTGTTACAGAGAGCAGACGTTGGAGACTGAGGTGCAAAAGATTGATAGAGAGAGCAGAGTTGCAGAGAAAAGAGTTTGGAGACTCGTGTGCAGATGGACTGATACAGAGAGCAGAGGTTGGAGACTCGGGTGCAGAAGGATCTTACAGACAGCAGAGTTTTGCGACTGATGTGCAGAAGCACTGTTAAAGAGAGTAGAGGTTGGAGACTGAGGTGAAAAAGACCCTTGCAAAGAGCAGAGGTTGGAGACTGAGGTGCAGAAAAATAGTTACAGAGAGATGGTGTTGAAGACTGGGTTGCAGAAAAACTTTTGCTGAGAGCAGAGGTTTTAGACTGGGTTGTACAAAGACTATTGCAGAGAGTAGAGGTTGGAGATTGAAGTCCAGAAAGACTGTTACAGAGAGCAGTGTTTGGAGACTGGGGTGGAGAATGAGTGTTGCAGAGAGCAGATGCTGGAGACTGGGGTGCAAAAGGAAAGTTGCAGAAAGCAGAGGATGGAAACTGTGGTGCAGAAGTATCCTTGGGGTGTGCAGAGTATGGAGAATGGGGTGTAGAAGGACTGTTACAGAGAGCAGAGGTTGGAGACTAGGGTTTAGAAAGACTTTTTCAGAGAGCAGACGTTGGAGACTTGGGTGAAGAAGAACTGTTGCATTGAGAAGAGGATGGAGACTGAGATGCAGAAAACGCTTACAGAAAGCAGATTTTGAAGACTGGGGTGCAGAAGGACTGTTACAGAGAGCAGACATTGGAGCCTGGGATGCAGAAGGATCGTTGCAGAGAGCAGAGTTTGGAGACTGCGGTTCAGAAGGATTGTTAGAGAGAGCAGAGTTTGGAAACTGTTGTGCAGAAGGACTTTTACTTAGAGCACAGGTTGGAGACTGGGGTGCAGAAGGACTTTTAAAGAGAGAACAGGTTAAAGCCTGAGGTGCAGAAAAACTGTTGCCGAGAGCAAAGTTAGGAGACCGGGGTGCAGAAGGAGTGCTGCAGAGAGCCAAAGTTGTAGACTGAGGTACAGAATGACCCTTTCAGAGAGCAGAAGTTGGAGACTGGTGTACAGGGGAGTGTTACAGAAAGCAGACTTTGGAGACAGGTGTGCAGAGGGATCTTCCAGGGAGCATAGATTGGAGACTGGGGTGCAGAAAAACTGTTGCTGAGAGCAGAGGTTGGAGACTGGGGTGGAGAAGGATATTGAAGAGAGAAGAGTTTGGAGACTGGGGGCAAAAGGCCTGTTACATACAGCAGAGGTTGGAGACTGGGGTGAAGAAGGCCTGTTACAGAGAGCAGTTCTTGGAGACTGGGGTGCAGAAGGACAGTTACAGAGATCTGAGTTTGGAGACTTGGTTGCAAAAGAATCTTACAGAGAGCAGAGTTTGGAGAAAGAGGTACAAAACGACTGTTAGAGAGAGCAGAGGTTGGAGACTGAGGTGCAGAAGGATCGTTGGAGAGAGCAGTGTTTGGAGACTGCAGTGCAGAAGGACTGATACAGAAAGCAGAGGTTTAAGACTGGGGTGCAGAAGGACCCATACAGAGAACAGAGGTAGGAAACTGAAAGACTCTTACAGAGAGCAGACGTTGGAGACTGTGGTGCAGAATGCCTGTTGTAGAGAACAGAGGTTGAAGACTGGTTTACAGAAGGACCATTGCAGAAAGTAGAGGTTGGAGACTGGGTTTCAGAAAGATCTTACAGAAAGCAGAGTTTTGACACTGAGGTGCAGAAGGACTGTGGCAGAGAGAAGAGGTTGGAGATTGGGGCGCTGAAGGACTGTAGCAGAGAGCAGAGGTTGGAGTCTGAGGTGTAGAAAGACTGCTACAGAGAGCACAGGTTGGAGACTGGTGTGCAGAAAACTGATACAGAAAGCAGAGTTTGCAGACTGGGGTGCAGAAGGACCATAACAAAGAGCAGAGGTTGGAGATTGCAGTATAGAAGGACTGTTACAGATAGCAGAGGTTGGAGACTGGGGTGGAGAAGGACTGTTGCAGAGAGCAGAGGATGGAGACTGGGGTGTAGAAGTACTCACCAGAGAGCAGAGTTTGAAGACTGGTTGCATAAGGACTGTTTCAGAAAGCAGAGGTTGCAGAGTGAGGTGCAGAATGAGGGTTACAGAGAGCAGAGTTTTGAGACTGTGGTGCAGAATGACTGATATAGAAAGTAGAGGTGGGAGACTGAGTTGCAAAAGGCAATTTACAGAGAACAGAGGTTGAGACTGCAGTACAGAAAAACTGTTGTAGAGAACAAGGTTGAAGACTGGGGTACAGAGATACCAATGCAGAGAGCAGAGGTTGGAAAATGGGGTGCGGAAGGATTGCTACAAAAAGCACAGTTTAGAGACTGTTGTTTAGAAAGATTGTTGCAGAGAGCAGAAGTTTCAGACTGAGGCTTAGAAGGACTGTTAAAGAGAGCAGAGTTTGGAAATTGGGGTGTAGAAGGACCATTATAGAGAGAAGAGGTTGGAGTCTGCCGTACAGAAAGACTGTTACAGAGAGCAGAGTTTGTAGAATGGAATGCAGATGGACCGTTGCAGAGAGCAGATTTGGGAGACTGGCGTGCAGAAGGATTGTTACAGAGAGCAGAGATTGGAGACTGGGGTGCAGAAGGACAATTACCGAGAGCAAAGGATGAAGACTGAGTTGCAGAAGGATTGTTACAGAGAGAAGAGGTTGGAGATTGTGGTGCAGAAGGACTGTTGCAGAGAGCAGAGGTTGGAGACTGAGGTGAATAAGGATCATTGAAGAGAGAAGAGGTTGGTGACTAGGGTGCAGAAGGCCTGTTACAGAGAGCAGACATTGGAGACTGGGGTGAAGAAGGCCTGTTACAGAGAGCAGAGTTTTCAGACTGGGGTGCAGAAGGACTGTTACAGATAGCACAATTTCGAGACTGGGTTGCAGAAGGATCTTACAGAGAGCATTTTGTAGACTGAGGTTCAGAAGGACAGAGAGCAAAGTTTGGAAACTCGGGTGCAGAAGTTTTTTTGCAGAGAGCCGAGTTTTCAGACTGAATTGGAGAAGGACTGATTCAGAGAGCAGATGTTTGAACCTGGGGTTCAGACTGTTACAGAGAGCAGAGTTTGAAGACTGGGGTGCAGAAGGCATGTTACCAAGAGCAGAGTTTGGAGACTGTTTTGCAGAAGAGTGTTACAGAGAGCAGCGTTTGGAGAATGGGTTGCAGAAGGATCTTAAAGAGAGCAGAGTTTGGAGACTGAGGTGCAGAAAGACTTTTACAGAGAGTAGAGGTTGAAGACTGAGATGCAGAAGGAGTGTTACAGAGAGCAGAGTTTGGAGATTGGGGTGAAGAAAAACTGTTACTGAGAGCAGAGGTTGGAGACAGGGGTTCAGAAGGACTGTTTAAGAGAGAAGAGTTTGGAGCCTGAGGTGAAGAAATACTGTTACAGAGAGCAGAGTTTGGAAACTGAGATGTATAAGGACCATTGCAGAGAGCAGAGGATGGAGCCTGGGGAGAAGATGGATCATTGCAGAGAGCAGATGTTGGAGACTGGGTGCAGAAGGACTATTAAAGAGAGCAGAGGTTGGAGACTGAGGTGCAGAAAGATCATTTCTGAGTGCAGAGGTTTGAGACTCGGGTGCAGAAGGACTGTTACAGATTGCAGAACTTGGAGACTTAAGTGCAGAAGGACTTTTACAGAGAGGAGAGTTTGGAGACTGGGGTACAAAAGGACTCTTACAGAGAGCAAAGGATGGAAACTGGGGTGCAGAATGATCGTTGCAGAGAGCAGAGGTTGGAGAATGAGGTGCAGAATGATTGCTACAAAGAGCAGAGTTTGGAGACTGGGGTGCAGCAGGACTTTTACAGAGAGCACAGGTTGGAGACTTGGGTGCAGAAGAAATGTCGCAGAGAGCAAAAGTTGGAGACTGGGGTGCAGAAGTACTGTAGCAGAGAGAAGAGGTTGGAGACTGGGGTGTAGAAGGACTGTTGCAGAGAGCAGATGTTGACGACTGAAATGAAGAAGGATCATTGGAGAGAGCAGAGGTTGGAGACTGCGGTTTAGAAGGACTGTTACAGAGAGCAGAGGTTGGAGACTGAGGTGAAGAAGGATCGTTGCAGAGAGTAGAGGTTGGAGACTGGGGTGTAGAAGGCCTGTGATAGAGAGCAGAATTTGGAGACTGGGGTGCAGAAGATCTGTTAGAGAGAGCATAGTTTAGAGACTGAGGTGCAGAAGGATTATTACAGATAGCCCAGTTTGGAGACTGAGGTGCAGAAGGATTGTTGCAGACAGCAGAGGTTTCAGACTGAGTCTTAGTAGGACTGTTACAGAGAGCAGAGGTTGGAATCTAAGGTGCAGAAGGACTGTTACAGAAAGCAGATTGGCAATTGGGTTGCAGAAGTACCGTTATAGAGAGAAAAGGTCGGAGACTGCGGTACAGAAGGACTGTTAGAGAGAGCAGAGTTTGAGAACTTGGTGCAGAAGGACCATTGTAGAGAGCAGATTTTGGAGACTAGGGTGCAGAAGGACTGTTACAGACAGGAGACGTAGGAGACTGAGGTGCAGAAAGATTGATAGAGAGAGCAGAGTTGCAGAGAGCAGAGGATGGAGACTGGTGTGCAGGTGGACTGATACAGAGAGCAGAGGTTGGAGACTGGGGTGCAGAAGGCCTGTTACAGAGCAGAGTTTGGAGACTGGGGTGCAGAAGGATCTTACGGAGAGCAGAGTTTTGAGACTGAGGTGCAGAAGCACTGTTACAGAGAATAGAGGTTGGAGACTGAGGTGAGAAGGACCCTTGCAAAGAGCAGAGGTTGGAGACTGAGGTGCAGAAGGATAGTTATAGAGAGAAGACGTTGGAGACTTGGGTGCAGAAAAACTTTTGCTGAGAGCAGAGGTTTTAGACTGGGTTGTAGAAAAACTATTGCAGAGAGTAGAGGTTGGAGATTGGGGTCCATAAGGACTGTTACAGAGAGCAGAGTTTGGAGACTGGGGTGGAGAAGGACTGTTGCAGAGAGAAGAATCTGGAGACTGGGGTGCAAAAGAAAAGTTGCAGAAAGCAGAGGATGGAGACTGGGGTGCAGAAGTATCCTTGGGGTGTGCAGAGTATGGAGAATGGAGTGTAGAAGGACTGTTACAGAGAGCAGAGGTTGGAGACTAGGGTTTAGAAGGACTTTTTCAGAGAGCAGACGTTGGAGACTTGGGTGAAGAAGAACTGTTGCATAGAGCAGAGGATGAAGACTGAGATGCAGAAGACGGTTACAGAAAGCAGATTTTGAAAACTGGGGTGCAGAAAGACTGTTACAGAGAGAAGACTTTGGAGCCTGGGGTGCAGAAGGATCGTTGCAAAGAGCAGAGTTTGGAGACTGTGGTTCAGAAGGATTGTTAGAGAGAGCAGAGTTTGGAGACGGTTGTGCAGAAAGACTTTTACTTAGAGCACAGGTTGGAGACTGGGGTGCAGAAGGACTTTTACAGAGAGCACAGATTAAAGACTGAAGTGCAAAAAACTGTTGCCGAGAGCAACGTTAGGAGACTGGGGTGCAGAAGGAGTGCTGCAGAGAGCAAAAGTTGGAGACTGAGGTGCAGAAGGACCCGTTCAGAGAGCAGAAGTTGAAGACTGGTGTACAGAGGAGTGTTACAGAGACCAGAGGTTGGAGACAGGTGTGTAGAAGGATCTTCCAGGGAGCATAGATTAAAGACTGGGGTGCAGTAAAACTGTTGCTGAGAGCAGAGGTTGGAGACTGGGGTGGAGAAGGATATTGAAGAGAGACGAGTTTGGAGACTGGGGGCAAAAGGCCTGTTACATACAGCAGAGGTTGGAGACTTGGGTGAAGAAGGCCTGTTACAGAGAGCAGTTCTTGGAGACTGGGGTGCAGAAGGACATTTACACAGATCTGAGTTTGGAGACTTGGTTGCAAAAGAATCTTACAGAGAGCAGAGGTTAGAGAAAGAGGTACAAAATGACTGTTAGAGAGAGCAGAGCTTGGAGACTGAGGTGCAGAGGATCGTTGGAGAGAGCAGTGTTTGGAGACTGCAGTGCAGAAGGACTGATACAGAAAGCAGAGGTTTAAGACTGGGGTGCAGAAGGACCCATATAGAGAACAGAGGTAGGAGACTGAAAGACTCTTACAGAGAGCAGACCTTGGAGACTGCAGTGCAGAATGACTGTTGTAGAAGGTTGGAGACTGGTTTACAGAAGAACCATTGCAGAAAGTAGAGGTTGGAGACTGGGTTTCAGAGAGATCTTACAGAGAGCAGAGTTTTGACACTGAGGTGCAGAAGGACTGTGGCAGAGAAAAGAGGTTGGAGATTGGGGCGCTGAAGGACTGTAGCAGAGAGCAGAGGTTGGAGTCTGAGGTGCATAAAGACTGTTACAGAGAGCACAGGTTGGAGACTGGTGTGCAGAAAACTGATACAGGAAGCAGACTTTGGAGACTGGGGTGCAGAAGGATCATAACAGAGAGCAGAGGTTGGAGATTGCAGTACAGAAGGACTGTTACAGATAGCAGAGGTTGGAGACTGGGGTGGAGAAGGACTGTTGCAGAGAGCAGAAGATGGAGACTGGGGTGCAGAAGTACTCACCAGAGAGCAGAGTTTGAAGACTGGTTGCAGAAGGACTGTTTCAGAAAGCAGAGGTTGCAGAGTGAGGTGCAGAATGAGGGTTACAGAGAGCAGAGTTTTGAGACTGTGGTGCAGAAGGACTGATATAGAAAGTAGAGGTGGGAGACTGGGTTGCAAAAGGCGACTTACAGAGAACAAAGGTTGGAGACTGCAGTACAGAAGGACTGTTGTTGAGAACAAGTTTGGAAACTGGGGTACAGAGGTACCAATGCAGAGAGCAGAGGTTGGAGAATGGGGTGCAGAAGGAATGTTACAGAGAGCACAGTTTGGAGACTGAGGTGTAGAAGGAGTGTTACAGGGAGCAGAGTTTGAATACTGAGGTGCAGAAGTACTGTTACAGAAAGCAGAGGTTAGAAATTTGGGAGTAGTATGACCATTACAGAGAGCAGAGGTTGGAGACTGCAGTACAGAAGAACTGTTACACAGAGCAGATATCAAAGACTGGGGAGCTGCAGGACTCTTGCAGAGGACAGAGTTGGAGACTGGGGTGGAGAAGGAATGTTACAGAGAGAAGAGTTTGGAAACTGGAGTGCAGAAGGATCTTACAGAGAGCAGAGTGTGGAGGCTGTGGTGCAGAAGGACTGTAGCAGAGAGCAGAAGTTGGAGACTGGGGTCCAGAAGGATCGTTGCAGAGAGCAGATTTTACAGACTGAGATGCAGATGTACTGTTACAGAGAGCAGAGTTTGGAGACGGAGTTTCAGAAGGACAGTTACAGAGAGCAGAGTTTGGAGACTGGTGTGCAGAAGGACTGTTACAGAGAGAAGAGGTGGAGACTGGGGTTCAAATGGATCTTACAGAGAGCAGAGTTTTGAGACTGGGGTGCAAAAGGACTTTTGCAGAGAGCAGAGGTTAAAGACTGGGGTGCAGAAGGCCTGCTAAAGAGAGCAGATTTGGAGACTGGCGTGCAGAAGGCCTGTTACAGAGAGGAGAGTTTGGAGACTGGGCTGCAGAAGGAATGGTACAGAGAGCAGATTTTGAAGACTAGGTTGTGAAAGATCTTACAGAGAGAAGAGGTTGGAATCTAAGATGCAGGTGTATTATTACAGAGAGCAGTGGTTTTAGACTGGCGTGCAGAAGGATCGTGGAGAGCAGAGGTTTCAGACTGAGGTTCAGAGGATGGAGATTGAGGTGTAAAAGGACTGTTACGGAGAGCAGAGTTTGGAGACTGAGGTGCAGAAGGACTGTTATAGAAAGCAGAGGTTGAAAATTGGGGTGCAGAAGGACTGTTACAGAGAGCAGAGGTGGGAGACTTGGGTGCAGAAAGACTGTTACAGCAGCACAGGTTGGAGACTAGGTTAAGTAGGATAAAGACAGAGAGAAGAGTTTGGAGACTGGGTTGGCGAAGGATCCCAGAGAGAGCAGAGGTTGGAGACTGATGTGCAGAAGGACTGTTACAGAGAGTAGAAGTTGGACACTGGCGTGCAGAAGGACTGTTGCAGAGAGCAGATGTTGGTAACCAGGGTCCAGAAGGACTGTCGTAGAAAGCAGAGTTTGTAGACTGGGGTTCAGGAGGACTGTTGCAAAGAGCAGAGGTTGGAGACTGAGGTGCGGAAGTCGTGTTACAGAGAGCAGAGTTTGGAGACTCGGGTGCAGAAAGACAGTTTCAGAGAGCAGAGGTTAAATACAGGGGGGCAAAAAGATCTTACAGAGAGCAGAATTTGGAAACTGAGTTGCAGAAGAACTGTTGCAGATATCACAGGTGGAGACTGAGGTGCAGATGGACTCTTACAGAGAGCAGAGGTTGGAACGTGGGGTACAGAAGAACCGATACAAAAATCAGAAATTGGAGTCTGGGGTGCAGAAAGACCGTTACAGAGAGCAGAGGTTGCATACTGCAGTAGAGGAGGACTGTTACAGAGAGCAGTGGTTGAAGAATAGGTTGCAGAAGTACTGTAGCAGAGACCAGATGTTGGTAACTAGGGTGCAGAAGGACTGTTGCAGAGAGCAAAGTTTGGAGACTGGGGTGCAGAATGACTTTTGAGGAGAGCAGAGGTTTGAGACTGGGGTGCAGAAGGACTGTTACAGAGAGCAGAGGTTTGAGACAGGGGTGTAGAAGGATCTTACAGAGAGCAGAATTTGGAGACTGAGGTGCAGAAGACTGTTGCAGAGATCAGAGGTTGGAGACTGGGGTGCAGTAGGATCATTGCAGAGAGCAAAGGTTGCAGACTGGGGTGAAGAAGGATCATTTCAGAGAGCAGAGGATGGAGAGTGGGGTGCAGAAGCCCTGCTATAGAGAGAAGAGTTTCGAGACTGGAGTGCAGAAGGCCTATTACAGTGAGGAGAGGTTGGAGACTGGGGTGCAGAAAAACTGTTACAGAGAGCAGAGTTTGGTGCCTGGTTTGCTGAAGGAACTTACAGAGAGCAGATGTTGGTGACTGAGGTGCAGGTGGACTGTTACAGAGAGCAGAGGTTGGTGACTGAGGTGTAGAAAGACTGTTACAGAGAGCAGAGTTTAGAGCCTGATGTGCAAAAAGACTGTTACAAAAAGCAGAATTTGGAAATTGGGGTGCAGAAGGACCGTTACAGAGAGCAGAGGTTGGAGACTGGGGTGCAGAAGGACTGTTACAGAAAGCACAGGTTGAAGACTGAGGTGCAGAATGATAGATACAAATGCTGAGGTTGGAGACTGGGGTTCAGAAGGACTGATTCAAAAAGCAGAGGTTGGAGACTGGGTTGCAGAAGGACCCTTACAGAGAGCAGAGGTTTGAAACTGCAGTACATAAGGTCTGTTACAGAGAGCAGATCTCGGAGACTGGAAAGCACAACCACTGTTACAGAAGACAGAGGTTTGAGACTGGGGTGGAGAAGAAATTTTACAGAGAGCAGAGTTTGAAAACTGGAGTGCAGAAGAATCTTACAGAGAGCAGAGGTTGGAGACTGTATTGCAGAAGGACTGTTGCAGAGAGCAGATGTTGGATACTGGGGTCCAGAAGCTTCATTGCAGAGAGCAGATTTTAGAGGCTGGGGTACAGAAGGATTGTTACAGAGAGCAGGGTTTGAAGACTGAGGTGCGGAAGGACTGTTACAGAGAGCAGCGTTTGGAGACTGGGGTGCAGAAGGACTGTTACACAGAGCAGAGGTTGGAGACTGGGGTTCACATGGACGTTACAGAGAGCAGAGTTTGCAGACTGGGGTGTAGAACGACTGTTGCAGAGAACAGAGCTTGGAGACTGGGGGACTGCAGGATCATTGCAGAACACAGAAGTTTGGAGACTGGGTTTAAAAAGGATCCTACAGAGAGCAGAATTTGGACACTGAGGTGCAGGAGGACTGTTGCAGAGAGGAGAGGTTGGAAATTGGGGCGCTAAAGTACTATTGCAGAGAACAGAGGTTGGATTCTGAGGTGCAGAAAGACTGTTACAGAGAGCAGAGTTTGGAGACTGCAGTACAGAAGGACTGTTACAGAGAGCAGAGTTTGAAGACTGGGGTGCAGAGGAATTTTTGCAGAGAGCAGAAGTTGCAGAGTGAGGTGCAGAAGGACTATTACAGAGAGTAAAGTTTGGAGACTGTGGTGCAGAAGGACTGATACAGAAAGCAGAGGTTGGAGCCTGGGGTGTAGAAGGACTGTTGCAGAGAGCAGAGTTTGGAGACTGGGTTGGAGAAGGACTGTTGCAGACAGCAGATGTTGGAGACTAGGGTGCAGAAGGAATGTTGCAGAGAGCAGAAATTAGAGACTTGAGTGCATATGGAGTATTGCAGAGAGCAGAGGTTGCAGACTGAGGTGCAGAAGGACTCATACAGACAGCAGAGTTTCGAGAATGTGGTGCAAAAAAACTGATACAGAAAGCAGAGTTTGGAGAATGTGGTGCAAAAGAACCCTTACAGCGAACAGAGTTTGGAGACTCTGGTACAAAAGGACTGTTACAGAGAGCAGAGGTTTTATACTGGGGTGCAGAGTAACTATTTTAGAGATCATAGTTAGAAGACTAGGGTGAAGAAGGACCATTGAAGAAAGCAGAGGTTGGAGACTGGGTTTAACAAGGATCTTACAGAGAGCAGAGTTTGGACACTGAGGTGAATAAAGACTGTTGCGGAGAGCAGAGGTTGAAGACTGGAGTGCAGAAGGACTGTTACAGAGAACAGAGGTTGGAGACAGCAGTGCAGAAGAATCTTACAGAGAGCAGAATTTGGAGACTGAGGTGCAGAAGGACTGTTGTAGAGATCAGAGGTTGAAGACTGGGTTGCAGTAGGATCATTGCAGAGAGCAGAGGTTAATGACTGGGGTGCATAAGGACTGTTACAGAGAGCAGATGTTGGAGACTGGGGTTCAGATAGATCTTACAGAGAGCAGATGACGGAGACTGAGGTGCAGAAGGATTGTAACAGACAAAAGAGTTAGGAGACTGGGGTGCAGTAGGTGTGTTTCAGACAGCAGAGTTTTCAGACTGTGGTGTAGAAGGACTGTTGCAGAGACCAGATGTTGGAGACTGGGGTGTAGAAAAACTGTTGCAGAGAGCAGATGTTGGAGACTGGGGTTAAGAATGATTGTTACAGAGAGACGAGATTGAAGACTGGTGTACAGAAGAAATGTTACAGAGAGCAGAGTTGGGAGACTGGGTTGGCGAAGGATCCCAGAGAGAGCAGAGGTTGGCGACTGAAGTGCAGAAGGACTGTTACAAAGAGTAGAGCTTGGAGACTGAGGTGCAGAAAAACCGTTGCAGAGAACAGAGTTTGCAGACTGAGGTGAAGAAAGATTGTTACAGAGAGCAGAGTTTGGAAACTGGGGTGCAGAAGGACTGTTGAAGACAGCAGAGGTTGGAGACTGATGTGCAGAAGGACTGTTGCAGAAAGCAGAGGTTGGAGACTGGGGTGCAGAAGGAATGTTGCAGAGAGCACAGGTTGGAGACTAAGGTGCAGAAGGATAGTTAGAGCAGAAGTTAGAGACTGGGGTGCAGAAGGACTGATACAGAAAGCAGAGACTTTAGTATGGGGTGCAGAAAGAACGTTACAGAGAGTAGAGTTTGGAGAATGAAGTACAAAAGGACTGTTGCAGAGAGCAGAATTTAGAGACTGGGGTGCAAAAGGACTGTTGCAGAGAGCAGAGGTTGGAGACTGAGGTGCAGAAGTCCTCTTACATAGAACAGAGTTTGGAGCCTGGGGTGCAGAAGGATCGTTGCAAATAGCAGATCTTGGAGACAGGGGTGCAGAAGGATCTTACAGAGAGCAGAAGTTAGAGACTTATGTGCAGAAGGACTCTTGCAGAGATCAGAGGTTGGAGAATGGGCTGCAGTAGGATCATTGCAGAGAGCAGAGGTTGGAGATTGGGGTGCAGAAGGCCTGCTACAGAGAGAAGAGTTTGGAGACTGGCGTGCAGAAGGCCTTTTACAGAGAGGAGAGGTTGGAGACTGGGGTGCAGAAGAACTGTTATAGAGAGCAGAGTTTGGAAACTGGGTTGCTGAAGGATCTTACAGAGAGCGGAGGTTAGAGAATGATGTGCAGGTGTACAGTTTCAGAGAACAGTGTTTGGAGACTGGGGTGCAGAAGGATCATGCAGAGAGCAAAGGTTTCAGACTGAGGTGCACAAGGACTGTTACAGAGAGCAGAGGATTGAGACTGAGGTGTAGAAGGACTGTTACAGAGAGCAGAGTTTGGAGACTGAGGTGTAGAAGGACTGTTACAGGAAGCAGAGGTTGGAAATTGGCGTGCAGAAGGACCATTAACGAGAGCAGAGTTTGAAGACTGCGGTTTAGGACTGTTACCGAGAGCAGAGGTTGGAAACTGGGATGCGGAAAGACTCGCACGGAGAGCACAAGTTGGAGACTGAGGTGCAGAAGAATGGATACAGAGAACAGAGGTTGGAGACTGGGGTTCAGACAGGCTGATACAGTAAGCAGAGTTTGGAGAGAGGGGTGTAGAAGAACCGAAACAGAGAGCAGAGGTTAGACACTGCGGTACAGAAGGACTGTTACAGATAGCAGATCTCGGAGACTGGGGAGCAGAAAGACTGTTGCAGAGAGAATAGGTTGGAGAATGAGGTGCAGAAGACTGTTACATAGAGCAGAGTTTGGAGACTAAGGTGCAGAAGGACTGTTACAGAGAGCAGAGTTAGGAAACTGGGGTGCAGAAGGACTGTTACAGAGAGCAGAGGTTGGAGACTGGGGTTCAGATGGATCTTACAGAGAGCACAGTTTGGAGACTGGGGTGCAAAAGGACTATTTCAGAGAGCAGATGTTGGAGACTCTGGTGGAGCAGAATCGTTGCAGAGAGAAGAGTTTAGAGACTGGTGCAGAAGGCCTGTTACACAGAGCAGAGGTAAGAGACTGGGTTGCAGAAGTCCTGTTACAGAGAGCAGAGGTTCGAGACTATTGTGCATAAGGACTGTTACAGAGTACAGAGTTTAAAGACTGGGTTGCAGAAGGATCAAACAGAGGGCAGAGTTGGGAGACTGAGGTGCAGAAGGACTGTTACAGAGAGCAGAGTTAGGAGACTGCGGTGCAGAAGCGTCGTTGCAGAGAGCAGAGTTTTCAGACTGAGGTGTAGAATGACTCTTGCAGAGAGCAGATGTTGGAGACTGGCGTGCAGAAGGACTGTTGCAGAGAGGAGATGTTGGTAACTAGGGTCCAGAAGTACTGTTGTGGAAAGCAGAGGTTGAAGACTGGGGTGCAGAAGGACTGTTAGAGAGAGCAGAGGTTATAGGCTACGTTATAAAAGGACAATTACAGAGAGCAGAGGTTGGAGACTCGGGTGCAAAAAGACTGTTACAGAAAGCACAGGTTGGAGACTGAGGTTAAGAAGGATAGACACAGAGAGCAGAGGAAGGAGGCTGGGGTTCAGGAAGACTGATACAGAAAGCAGAGTATAGAGACTAGGGTGCAGAAGGACCGTTACAGAGAGAAGAGTTTGGTGAATGTGGTACAGAAGGACTGTTATAGAGAGCAGATATAGGAAACTGGGGAGCAGAAGGACTGTTGCAGAGGACAGAGTTTAGAGACTGGGGTGCCGAAGGACCCTTGCAGAAAGCAGAGGTTGGGGACTAGAGTGAAGAAAGAATGTTAGAAAGAGCAGAGGTTTGAAACTGAATTGCAGAAAGTTCTTACAGAGAGAAGAGGTTGGAGACTGTGGTGCAGAAAAACTGTTGCAGAGAGCAGACGTTGGAGACTGGGGTCCAGAAAGATCGTTTCAGAGAGGAGAGTTTGCATACTGGGGTGCAGAAGGTTGTTGCAGAGAGCAGAGGTTCGAGACTGAGGTGCAGAAGGACTGTTACAGAGAACAGATGTTGGAGACTGGGGTTTAGATGGATCTTACAGAGAGCAGATGACGGAGACTGAGGTGCAGAAGGATTGTAACAAACAGCAGAGTCAGGAGACTGGGGTTCCGGAGGTTCGTTTCAGATAGCAGAGTTTTCAGACTGTGGTGAAGAAGGACTTTTGAAGAAACCAGATGTTGGAGACTGGGGTTATGAATGATCATTGCAGAGAGAAGAGATTGAAGACTTGTGTGCAGAAAGAATGTTACAGAGAGCAGAATTGTTAGACTGGGTTGGCGAAGGATTCCCACAGAGAGCAGAGTTTGGAGACTGAAGTGCAGAAGGACTGTTACAGAAAGTAGAGGTTGGAGACTGAAGTGCAGAAGGACTGTTGCAGAGAGCAGAGTTTGCAGACTGAGGTGCAGAAGGATTGTTACAGAGAGCAGAGTTTGGAGACTGGGGTGCAGAAAGACTGTTGAAGACTGCAGAGGTTGGAGACTGAAGTGCAGAAGGACTGTTGCAGAGAGCAGAAGTTTGAGACTGGGGTGCAGAAGAACTGATGCAGAGAGCAGAGTTTGGAGACTAAGGTGCAGAAAGACATTTAGAGCAGAAGTTAGAGACTGGGGTGCAGAAAGACTGATACAGGAAGCAGAGACTCTAGTATGGGGTGCAGAAAGAACGTTACAGAGAGTAGAGGTTGGAGAATGCAGTGCAGAAGGACTGTTGCAGAGAGCATAATTTAGAGACTGGGGTGCCGAAGGACTGTTGCAGAGAGCAGAGGTTTGAGACTGAGGTGCAGAAGTCCTGTTACATAGAACAGAGGTTGGAGACTGGGGTGCAGAAAGATCGTTGCAAATAGCAGAGCTTGAAGACAGGGGTGCAGAAGGATCTTACAGAGAGCAGAAGTTAGAGACTGAGGTGCAGAAGAAGACTGGGGTGCAGAAAGACTGATACAGGAAGCAGAGACTCTAGTATGGGGTGCAGAAAGAACGTTACAGAGAGTAGAGGTTGGAGAATGCAGTGCAGAAGGACTGTTGCAGAGATCAGAGGTTGGAGACTGGGGTGCAGTAGGATCATTGCAGAGAGCAGAGATTGGAGATTGGGATGCAGAAGGATCAGTGCAGAGAGCAGAGTTTGGAGACTGGGGTGCAAAAGGCCTGCTACAGAGATAAGAGTTTGGAGACTGGCGTGCAGAAGGCCTGTTACAGAGAGGAGAGTTTGGAGACTGGGGTGCAGAAGGACTGTTACAGAGAGCAGAGTTTGAAGACTGGGGTTCAGATAGATCTTCAAGAGAGCAGAGTTTGGAGACTGGGGTGCAAAAGGACTGTTGCAGAGAGCTGATGCTGGAGACTGGGGTGGAGAAGAATCATTGCAGAGAGAAGAGTTTGGTGACTTGGGTGCGATAGGATAGATACACAGTACAGGTTGAAGACTGGGATGCAGAAGAAATGCTAAAGAGAGCAGAGGTTGAAGACTAGGGTGCAGAAGGACTGTTGCAGAGACCAGATGTTGGAGATTGGGTTGTAGAAGGACTGTTTCAAAGAGCAGATTTTGGAGACTGGGGTTAAGAATGATTGTTGCAGAGAGAAGAGATTGAAGACTGGTGAGCAGAAGGAATGTTACAGAGAGCAGAGTTGGGAGACTGGGTTGGCGAAAGATCCCACAGAGAGCAGAGGTTGGAGACTGAAGTGCAGAAGGACTGTTACAGAGAGTAGAGGTTGGAGACTGAGATGCAGAAGGACCGTTGCAGACAACAGAGTTTGCAGACTGAGGTGCAGAAGGATTGTTACAGAGAGCACAATTTGGAGACTGAAGTTCATAAAGATGGATACGGAGAACAGAGGGTGGAGACAGGGGTTCAGAAAGGCTGATACAGAAAACAGAGTTTGGAGACAGGGGTGTAGAATAACCGAAAGAGAGAGCAAAGGTTGGACACTGCGGTACAGAAGGACTGTTACAGAGAGCAGATCTCACAGACTGGAGAGCAGAAAGACTGTTGCAGAGAGAATAGGTTGGAGAATGAGGTGCAGAAGGACTGTTACAGAGAGCAGAGTTTGGAGACTTGGGTGCAGAAGGACTGTTACAGAGAGCAGAGGTTTGAAACTGAAGTTCAGATGGATCTTACAGAGAGCAGAGTTTGGAGACTCTGGTGCAAAAGGACTATTGCAGAGAGCAGATGTTGGAGACTGGGGTGGAGAAGAATCGTTGCAGAGAGAAGAGTTTGGAGACTGGGGTGCAGAAGACCTGTTACACAGAGCAGAGGTAGGAGACTGGGTTGCAGAAGTCCTGTTACAGAGAGCAGAGGTTGGAAAATGTTTTGCAGAAGAACTCTTACAGAGTGCAGACATTAAAGACTGAGTTGCAGAAGGATCAAACAGAGGGCAAAGTTGAAAGACTGAGGTGCAGAAGGACTGTTACAGAGAGCAGAGGTAGGAGACTTAGGTGCAGAAGGGTAGTTGCAGAGAGAAGAGTTTTCAGACTTAGGTGCAGAATGACTGTTGCAGAGAGCAGATGTTGGAGACTGGCGTGCAGAAGGACTGTTGCAGAGAGCAGATGTTGGTAACTAGGGTGCAGAAAGACTGTTGCAGGGAGCAGAGGTTGGAGGCAAGGGTGCAGAAGGACTGTTGCAGGGAGCAGAGGTTGGAGGCAAGGGTGCAGAAGGACTGTTGCAGAGAGCAGAGGTTGGAGACTGAGGTGCAGGTGGACTGTTATAGCGAGCAGTGTTTGGAGACTGGGGTGCAGAAGGATTGTGCAGAGTGCAGAGGTGTCAGAATGAGGTGCAGAAGGACTGTTTCAGAGAGCAGAGTTTGGAAACTGAGGTGTAGAAGGACTGTTACAGAGAGCAGAGTTTGGAGACTGAGGTACAGAAGGAGTGTTACCGGAAGCAGAGGTTGAAAATTGGGCTGCATAAGGACCGTTACAGAGACCAGAGTTTGGAGACTGCGGTATAGAAAAACTGTAACAGAGAGCAGAGTTTGGAGACTGGAGTGCAGAAGAAATGTTACAGAGAGAACAGGTTGGAGCCTGAGGTGCAGAAGGATAAATACAAAGAGCAGAGTTTTGAGACTGGGGTTCAGAAGGACCGGTACAGAGAGCAGATTTTGGAGACTGGTTAGCAAAAGGACTGTTGCGAAGGACAGAGTTTGGAGACTGGGGTGAAGAAGGAATGTTACAGAGAGAATAATTTGGAAACTGGAGTGCAGAAGGACCTTAAAAATAGCAGAGTTTGGAGACTGTGGTGCAGAAGGACTGTTGAAAAGAGCAGAGATTGGAGAATGAGGTTCAGAAGTCCTGTTACATAGAGTAGAGCTACAAGAAAGGGGTGCAGAAGGATCTTATAGAGAGCAGAGTTTGGAGACTGCGGTATACGTCTGTTACTGAGAGCAGAGGTTGGAGACAGGGGTGCAGAAGGACTCTTACATAGAGCACAGGTTGGAGACTGAGGTGCAGAAGGATAGATAAGGAGAACAGAGGTTGGAGACTGGGGTTCAGACAGAGTGATACAGAAAGCAGAGATGGAGACTGGGGTGTAGAAAGATCATTACAAAGAGCAGATGTTAGAGACTGTGGTACAGAAGGATTGTTACAGAGAGAAGATCTGGGGTCTGGGGAGCAGAAAAACTTTTGCAGAGGACCGAGGTCAGAGACTGGGGTGGAGAAGGAATGTTACAGAGAGCAGTGTTTGGAAACTGGGGTGCAGAAGGATTGTGAAGAGAGCAGAGGTGTCAGACTGAGGTTCAGTAGGACTGTTACAGAGACCAGAGGTTGGAGACTGAGGTGAAGAAGCACTGTTAAGGAGAGCAGAGTTTGGAGTCTGAGGTCCAGATGGACTGTTACAGAAAGCAGAGGTTGGAAATTGGGGTGCAGAAGGACCGTTACAGAGATCAGACTTTGGATACTGCGGTATAGAAAAACTGTTACAGAGAGCAGAGTTTAAAGACTGGGGTGCAGAAGGAATGTTACAGAAGCACAGGTTGGAGACTGAAGTGCAGAAAGATAGATACAGAGAGCAGAGGTTTGAGACTGAGGTTCAAAAGGACTGATACTGAAAGCAGAGTTTGGAGACTGGAGTGCTGAAAGAGCGGTACGGAGAGCAGAGTTTGGAAACTGGGGAGCACAAGTACTGTTGCAGAGGACAGATGTTGAAGACTGGGGTGCCGCATGACACTTGCAGAATGCAGAGGTTAAAAACTGGGGTAGAGAAAGAATGTTACAGAGAGCAGAGTATAGAAACTGGAGTGCAGAAGGATCTTACAGAGAGCAGAGTTTGGAGACTTTTGTGCAGAAGGATTGTTACAGAGAGCGGAGGTTAGAGACTGGGGTCAAGAAAGATAGATGCAGAGAGGAGAGTTTGGAGACTGGGGTGCAGAAGGACTTTTGCAGAGAGCAGAGGTTTGAGACTGTGGTGCGGTAGGATCATTGCAGAGAGCAGAGGTTGGAGACTGGGGTGCAGAAGGTTTCTTGAGAGTGCAGATTTTGAAGACTGGGGTGCAGAAGGCCTGCTACAGAGAGCAGAGTTTGGAGACTGAGGTGTAGAAAGACTGTTATAGAAACTGGAGATTAAAAATTGGGGTGCAGAAGGACTGTTGCAGAGAGCAGAGTTTGGAGACTGAGGTCTAGAAGGATCATTGTAGAGAGCAGAGATTGGAGACTGGGGTGCAGAATGACTGTTGTAGAGAGCAGAGTTTGGAAACTAGGGTGTAGAAGGACTGTTGCAGAGAGCAGATGTTGAAGACTGGAGTGCAGATGGACTGATACAGAGAGCAGAGTTTAGAGACTGAGGTGCAGAAGGATCTTACAAAGAGCAGAGGTTTTAGACTGGGGTGCAGACGAACTGTTGCAAAGAGCAGAGGTTTGACACTGGGGTGTAGAAGGATCGATGCAGAGAGAAGGGTTTGGAGACAGGGATGCAGAAGGCCTGTTACAGAGAGCAGAGTTTGGAGACTGGGGTTCAGAAGGCTTGTTACAGACAACAGAGTTTGGAGACTGGGGTGCAGAAGAACCATTACAGAGAGCAGAGGTTCGATACTGCGGTACAGAAGGACTGTTACAGAGAGCAGAGTTGGAAACTGGGGAACAGAAGGACTGTTGCAGAGAACAGAGGTTGGAGACTGGGATGCTACAGGATCATTGCAGAAAGCAGAAGTTAGAGACTGGGATGGAGAAGAAATGTTATAGACAACAGAGTTTGAAAACTGGTGTGCAGAAGGATCTAAAAATGAGCAGAGGTTAAAGACTGGGGTTCAGAAGGAGTGTTGCAGAGAGCAGACTTTGGAGACTGAGGTGCAGAAAGATCGTTGCAGAGAGTAGAGCTTGGATACTGAGGTGCAGAAGACTGTTGCAGAGAGCAGAGGTTGGAGACTGAGGTGCAGAAGGAATGTTAAAGAGAGTAGAGGTTGTAAATTGGGGTTCAATAGGCCTGTTATAGAGAATAGAGGTTGGATACGCGGATGCAGAAGGACTGTTACAGAGAGAAAACGTTGGATACAGGGATGCAGAAGGATCTTACAGACAGCAGAATTTTGAGACTGACGTGCCGAAGGACAGTTTCAGAGATCAGAGGTTTGAGACTGGATGCAGTTGGATCATTGCAGAGAGAAGAGGTTGGAGACTGCAGTGCAGAAGGATCGTTGCAGAGAGCAGATTTCGGAGACTGGGTTGCAGAAGGCCTGTAGCAGAGGACAGAGGTTGGAGACTGGGGTGCCGCAGGACACTTGCAGGAAACATAGGTTAAAGACAGGGGTGGAGAAGGAATGTTACAGAGAGCAGAGTTTGGAAACTGGAGTGCAGAAGGATCTTACAGAGAGCAGAGTTTGGAGACTGTGGTGCAGGAGGACTGTTTCGTAGAGCAGAAGTTGGATACTGGGGAGCAGAAGGATCGTTGCAGAGAGCAGAGGTTGGAGACTGGGGTGAAGAAGGACTGTTGCAGAGAGCAGACGTGGGAGACTGGGATGCAGAAAATCGTTGCAGACAGAAGAGGTTTGAGACTGGGATGCAGAAGGACTGTTACAGAGAGTAGAGATTTGAGACTGAGGTTTAGAAGAATCGTTGCTGAGAGCAGAGTTTGGAGACTGAGGTTCAAAAGGATTGTTACAGAGAGCCGAGGTTGGAGAGTGGGGTGCAGAAGAACTGTTACAGAGAGCAGAGTTTTTAGACAAGGTTGCTAAAGGATCTTACAGAGAGCAGAGGTTGTAGACCAAGGTGCAGCAGGACTTTTACAGAGAGCGGAGGTTGGAGACTAGGGTGCAGAAGGTTCGTTGCAGAGAACAGAGTTTTCAGACTGAGGTGCAGAAGGACTTTTGCAGAGAGCACATTTTGGAGACTGGGGTGCAGAAGGACTGTTGCAGAGAGCAGAGGTTAAAGACTGCGGTTCAGAAGGATCATTGTAGATAGCAGAGGTTGGAGACTGGGGTGCAGAAGGAATGTTTTAGAGAAAAGAGGTCGGAGACTGGGGTGCAGAAGGCCTGTTACGGAGAGCAGCGTTTGGAGAAGGGGTGCAGAAATACTTTTACAGAGAGTAGAGTTTGGAGAATGAGGTGCAGAAAGATCGTTATAGAGAGCGGAGGTTGGAGACTGGGTTGCAGAGGGACTGCTGCAGAGAGCAGAGGCTGGATATGGGGTGTAGAAGAACTGTTGCGGAGAGCACAGTTTTGAGATTTGCGTGTATAAGCACTGTTGCAGAGAGTAGAGGTTGGCGACTGCCTTTCAGTAGGACTGTTACAGAGGCAGAGTTTGGAGACTTTGGTGCAAAAAGACTTTTGCAGAGATCAGATGTTGGAGACTGGGTTGCAGAAGGACTGTTGCAGAGAGCAGAGTTTGTAGACTGAGGTGCAGAAGGACTGTTACAGAGAGCAGAGTTTGGAGATTGGGGTGCAGATGGATTGATACAGAAAGCAGAGTTTGGAGACTCCTGTGGAGAAGGACTGTGGCAGACAGAATAGGTTGGAGAATGGAGTGCAAAAGGCCTGTTACACAGAGCAGAGTTTGCAGAGTGGTGTGCAGAAGGACTGTTACAAACAGCAGAGTTTGAAGACAGGGTTGCAGAAGGATCTAACAGAGAGCAGATTTTGAAGACTGTGGTACAGCAGGATTGTTATAGAGAGAAGATGTTGGAGACTGGGGTGCAGAATGATTGTTGCAGAGAACAGAGTTTTCAGACTGAGGTGCAGAAGGACTGTTGCAGAGAGCAGATATTGAAGACTGTTGTGCAGAAGTACTGTTGCAGAGAGCAGAGGTTGGAGACTGGGGTGCAGAAGGATCGTTGTAGCGAGCAGAGTTTTGAGACCGGCGTGCCGAATCACTGTTACAGAGAACAAAATTTGGAGAAGGGGTGCAGAAGGACTGTTCCAGAGGGCAGAGTTTACAGACTGGCTTGCAGAAGGGTCTTACAGAGAGAATATGTTGGAGATTGAGGTGCAGAAGGACTGTTACAGAGAGTAGAGTTTAGAGACTGAGGTTCAGAAGGACCGTTGTAGAGAGAAGAGTTTGGAGACTGAGGTGCAGAAGGATTGTTACAGAGAGCAGAGGTTGAAGACTGGGGTGCAGAAGGACTGTTGCAGATAGCAGAGCTTGGAGACTGGGGTGCAGAAGGACTGTTGCAGATAGCAGAGTTCGGAGACTGGGGTGTAGAAGGACTGTTGCACAAAGCAGAGGTTTGAGACTTTGGTGCAAAAAAATTTTGCAGAGAGCAGAGTTTGGAGACTTAGGTGCAGAAGGACTGTAACAGAGAGATGAGGTAGGAGACTGGGGTGCAGAAGGACTGATACAGAAAGCAGAGGTTGAAGCCTGGGGAGCAGAAGGAGCGTTTCAGAGAGCAGATTTTGGAGACTGCACTACAGGAGGACTGTTACAGAGATCAGAGGTTAGAGACCGGTGTGGAGAAGGACTGTTTCAGAGTGCAGACCTTGGAGTCTGGGGTGCAGTAGAACTGTTCCAGAGAACATTATTTGGAGACTGGGGTGCAGAAGAACTGTTGCAGAGAGGAGAGGTTGGAGACAGAGGTTCAGCAGGAATGTTACAGAGAGAAGAGGTTGGAAACTGTGGTGCAGAAGGAATGATACAGAAAGGAGAGGTTGGAGACTTGGGGGCAGAAGGATCATTGCAGAGAGCAGAGGTTAGGGACTGCAGTTCAGAAAAACTGTTTCAGAGAGCAGAGTTGGAGACTGGGGAGCAGAAGGACAGTTACAGAGAGCAGAGGTTGGAGTCTGGGGAGCAGAAGGACTGTTGCAGAGAGCAGAGGTTGGAAACTGGGGTACAGAAGGACCGTTACAAAGAGCAGAGTTTTGAGACTGCGGTACAGAAGGACTGTTACAGAGAGCAGAGGTTGGATACTGGGGTGCAGAAGGACCGTTCCAGAGAGCAGATGTTGGATACTGGGGTGCAGAAGGTCTGTTACACAGAGCAGACGTTGAAGACTGAGGTGCAGAAGTATTGTTACAGAGAGCCGATTGTGAATACTGGGGGGCAGAAAGACCATTACAAAGAGCAAACGTTTGAGACTGATGTGCAGAAGAACTTTTCCAGAGAGCAGAGGTTGGATACTGTGGTGCAGTAAGACTGTTAAAGAGAGCAGATGTTGGAGACTGGGATGCAAATGGATCTTACAGATGGCAGAGTCTTGAGATTGGGGTGCAGAGGGACTGTTGCAGAGAGAAGAGTTTAGAGACTGAGGTGCAGAAGGATCGTTGCAGAGAGAAGAGGTTAGAGACTGGGGTGCAGAAAGACTTTTTCATAAACAGGGGTTGGCAATTGAAGAGCAGAAGGACCATTACAAATAGAAGTGGTTAAAGACTGGAATACAAAAGGACTGTTACAGAAAGCAGAGTTTGGAGACTGGGTAAGAAGAATCGTTGCAGATTGCAGATGTTGGAGACTGGGGTGCAGAAGAATTGTTAAAGAGAGCAGAGGTCTGAAACTGAGGTGCAGAAGGATCGTTGCAGAGAGAAGAGGTTAGAGACTGGGGTGCAGAAGGCCTGTTACAGAGAGCAGAGGATGGAGACTGGGGTGCAGAAGGCCTGTTACAGAGAGCAGAGGATGGAGACTGGGGTGCAGAAGGAGTGTTACCGAGAGCAGAGTTTGTAGATTGATGTCCAGAAAAACTGTTACAGAGAGTAGAGTTTGGAGACTGGTGTGCAGAAGTTCTGTTACAGAGAGCAGCGTTTAGAGACTGAGGTGCAGAAAGATTGTTACAGAGAGCAGAGGTTGGAGAATGAGGTGCAGAAGGACTGTTACAGAGAGCAGAGGTTGGAGACTGAGATGCAGAAGGATTGTTACAGAGAGCAGAGTTTGGACACTGGTGTTCAGACTGTTAGTGAGAGCAGAGCTTGGAGACTGGTGTGTAGAAGGATCATTGAAGAGAATAGAGTTTTGAGAGTGAGGTGCAGAAGTATCGTTGCAGAGAGCAGAGGTTGGAGACTGGGGTGCAAAAGGACAGTTACAGAGAGCATAGGTTGGAGACTGGGGTGAAGAAGAAATGTAGTAGAGAGCAGAGGTTGGGGACTGGGTTGCAGAAAGACTTTTGCAGACAGCACAGGTTAGAGACTGGGGTGCAGGAGGACTATTGCAGACAGCAGAGTTTGGAGACTGTGATACAGAAAAACTTTAACAGAGAAGAGAGGTTGGAGACTTGGGTGCAGAAGGATTCTTATAGAGAGCAGAGGATAGAGACTGGGGTGCAGAAGGAATGTTGAATAGAGCAGATTTTGGAGACTGGGGTGCAGAAAGTTCGTTGCAAAGAGTACAGGTTGGAGACTGTGGTGTAGAAGGAATGTTGCAGAGAGCAGAGGTTAGAGACTGGGGTGCAGAAGGACTTTTGCAGAGAGCAGAGGATGGGGACTGAGGTGCAGAAAGACTGTTACAGAGAGCAGAGGTTGGAGACTGGGGTGCAGAAGAACTGATACAGAAAGCAGTGTGGAGACTGGGGTGCAGAAAGACCATCACACAAAGCAGAGTTTGGAGACTGCGGTACAGAAGGACTGTTACAGAACGCTTAGTTTGGAGACTGGGGTGCAGAAGGACTATTGCAGAAAAAAAGTGTTTGGAGACTGGGGTGCTGAAGGACAGTTACAGAGAGCACAGATAAAGACTGGGGTGCAAAAGAAATGTTGCAGAGAGCAGAAGTTGGAGACTAGGGTGCAGAAGGACGGTTGCAGCAAGCAGAAGTTGGATACTAATGTGCAGAACAACTTCTGCAGAGAGCAGAGGTTGGAGACTGTGGTTCAGAAGGACTGTTACAGGGATCAGAGGTTGGAGACTTGGGTTTAGAAGGACTGATGCAGAGAACAGAGGTTGGAGACTCGTGTGCAGAAGAACCATTGCAGAGATCAGAGTTTGGAGACTGGGGTTCAGAAGCACTGTTACAGATAGCAAAGTTTAGAGACAGGGTTGCAGAAGGATCTTACAGAGAGCATTTTGTAGACTGAGGTTCAGAGGGACTTTTTCACAGAGCAAAATTTGGAAACTGGGGTGCAGAAGGATTGTTGCAGAGAGCAGAGTTTTCAGACTGAGGTGCAGAAAGACTGTAGAAGAGAGAAGATGTTGGATCCTAGGTTGCAGAAGGACTGTTACAAAGAGCAGAGTTTGGAGACTGGGGTGCAGAAGGATCATTGCAGAGAGCACAGGTTGGAGACTGGGGTGCAGAACGCCTATTACAGAGAGCAGAGTTTGAAGATTGGGGTGCAGAAGGCCTGTTACACAGAACAGAGTTTCGAGACTGGGGTGCGGAAGGACTGTCACAGAAAGCAGAGTTTGAAGAATGGTTTGCAAAAGGATCTTAGAGAGAACAGAGTTTGGAGACTGAGGTGCAGAAGGACTGTCACAAAGAGAAGAGGTTGGAGACTGAGTTGCAGAAGGATTGTTACAGAGAGCAGAGTTTGGAAACTGAGGTGCAGAAAGACTGTTGCAGAGAGCAGAGGTTGGAAACTGAGGTGCAGAAGGACTGTAGCAGCGAGCAGAGGTTAGAGACTGGGGTGTAGAAGGACTGTTGCAGAGAGAAGATGTTGGAGACTGGGGTGCAGAAGGACTGTTGCAGAGAGCAGAGGTTTGAGACTGGGGTGCAGAAGTAGTGTTAAGGAGAGGAGACGTTGGAGACTGGAGTGCAGAAGAATCCTTG